>NC_079433.1:5138327-5225827 GCF_026213295.1 Gadus chalcogrammus | reverse complement strand
CGCCTACAGTGTTAATCCATTGCTAAAGTGTTTACATGACATTAAAGCCTGGATGTCTCTTAACTTTTTAAATTTTAATGAAAAAAATACTGAAGTCATGGTCTTTGGTGGCACTTCTGTGATCCCTCTGGTTGATCTGGGTTCTTTAGCACAGTTCCACAAGCCAATTATGACCAATCTGGGGGAAAAAGTGGACTCAGACCTTAAATTTGACAGCCAGATTAAAGCTGTGGTGAAGTCTAGCTTTTTCCAGTTGAGGCAGCTGGCAAAAAATAAACCAGTCCTTCAGGGACAGCACTTTGAAATAGTAATCCACGCCTTTGTGACCACCCGGCTGGATTACTGCAATGCACTTTATATGGGGGTTAGCAGGTCCTCCATTGCTCGACTGCAACTGGTACAAAATGCGGCTGCCCATCTTTTAATTAGCACAAGAAAGTATGAGCACATTTCAACTATTTTAGCTTCACTCCACTGGTTGCCTGTGCATTTTAGAATTCACTTTAAATTATTTTATTTGTTTTTAAAGCCTTGAATGGCCTTGCCCCACCCTACCTATCCGAGCTGCTCCAGCCCTACATTCCCAGCCGCTCTCTCAGGTCAGCTGACCAGCTGCTCCTGACAGAGCCCAGATCCAGGCTAAAACTCAGATGTGAACGAGCTTTTTCCGTTGCAGCTCTAGAACGGGGGAATAATTTGCCACTGTCTCTTTTTAACTCCCATCCTAAAACGCACCTCTTTTCTCTGGCTTTTAACTCCAGGTAGCGTGTTGATGTTATAAAGATGTGTTGATGTTATGTAAATGTATCATGTGGGCAGTGCATTTTATTATATTTATATATTTCTTATTTTGTTGTACAGCACTTTGGGAACCTTGTGTTTTTTTATTTGTGCTATATAAATAAAGTGGATTGGATTGTTGCACACGTGATGCGATGCATTGGCAAAACACAAACTCAATACTTTCTCATAATTTTCATATTAAAGCCACGGTAGAACTTGGATATTTATTCAACCTTTAGTAACGTGTTGCTATAGACACCACACAGCCACACAACGATGGAGCATGCACCTGGTTCTGTCTTTGTGGTTCTAACAGTAATGCACCGTATGTGTGTTGGGTCGGTGAGGTACCTTGAAGGAGTAGAACCCTGCTGAGTAGGTGATGTTGGTGATCTGGTCCACGTCTTTGAAGTACCAGTTGTACGTCTGTCCAGAGGGCAGCAGAGCCATCCAGCCCAGCTTGTGAGTGAGCCTCTTCTTCAGATAGGGAACGCCACTGGAGCCTGACAGGGGGGAGCAATAACTGTTCAACCGAATACCTTCACGCAGGAAACTACACAACTTATTGCATTTGTACATTTCAATGATTCTGATTTTGATTTAAATTCTTTTTTTTCTTTTTTTTTACTTTATTTGGTTTTCTATTACAATTGATCCTGTTTATCCATCCTGATTCTATAATTGTGTCAGTGTGTGCATAAGCAGGTGCAAAAGGTACTCAGTATATAGCGCCGTGATCTTTCTGTGTATGCATCGATATAAGGTAGGACGTGTGTGTGCGTGTCTGTGTGTGTGCCTGTTTGTCTGTGAGTCTTTGTGTGTGTATGTGTGTGTCCCCATGTGTGTGTCCCCATGTGTGTGTCCCCATGTGTGTGTGTGTGTGTGCATGTGTGTGTACGTGTGTGCCTGCCCATGTGTGTGTGTGTGTGTCTGGAGGTACCGTGCTGGTTGCTCAGCACCAGGTCCTTGCCCTGCAGGGAGGAGGGCCCGGGTTTGTTGAGGGAGACGCGGTGTAAGTCCACGCTGGGGTCACACAGCGCCCCCGGGTAGTCACCCCCGCTCCACTCCGGGCTGGGCCTGCAGAGGGCCGGGTCCAGCAGGCCGCTCATGGGAACCACCTTCTGATTGACCTGGCCTGGGGGCAAGGCATCGGAGGGGGGACGGGTTAAACAAGAGTTTAAATGAAGGCGGCCGCAGGAAAACGTTAAGATAGATGAAAACATCTCATGAACAAAGTGTGTGGTTCTGTGTGTACACACGTTTACGGGACAACTTCACCGTGACATCCTCATGGATTAATAAGTAATAAATAAGAGAAGAGAAGTGGATATTTTGGGAGGTTTTTCATAAACAACGCATTAAACCCCAGTGAGTTCCCAGTCCGCTCGGACATGCGCCACCCGTGACCTCGGACCCGGAACATGTAATCGCCCGCGTCCGCGGTCCCCCCCCCCCCCCCCCCCCCCCCCCCCCCCCCGCGCGCTGTGTGATGTTCCCCTCTCCGCTCGTACGCTCACCTGTGAGGGAGCCGTCCAGGTCCACCAGCTGCACCTCGTGCTCCCAGCGGAAGGCCCCCCTGTTGGTGGTGTTGACGAACTCCACACGCCGGAAGCGCACGGCCCAGCCGCCGCAGTCGTGCACACAGGTGCCGTCCACGGCCGTCACGCCGATGGCGGCGCTCCCGTTCCGGTCAAAGTTGACGAAAGTGGTACCGATGACGCTCATGCCGTCGTCGAAGGGCGCGATCACGCCGCGGCGCGTGCGGTACTCCCAGCCGGCGCCGTTCAGCGCGCCGACGTGGCCCACCATCGTGCTGTTGGACAGCGTGGCTCCGCCCTCCTCGCCAAAGTCCCGCACCGCCCACGGCCGGATGCGCTTGGCCTCCACGCCCGCCTTCTCGTTGTTGGCCATCAGGAAGCCGCTGAACTGCAGCGCGCCCGCGTTCACCCACTCGGCGCCCTTCTCGCAGTTCCACACCGTCAGGCCGCGGAACACGGCGGGCTGGGGCGTGGAGGAGCGGCAGCTCCCGCCCGCCATGGGGAAGTAGTCCTGGAAGATCCACAGGCCGAACCAGCCCTGCGAGTGCACGGTGTTGTTGGTGAACTCGCCCAGGGGCACCCTCTTCTGGCACACGTTGCGGTCGTAGGACGGCCCGTCGGGGTGCTCGTGCATGCGGTACCAGAAGCCGAAGTGCGTGCCGCCGGCGGCGGCGTTGTGGCGCACCACGTTGTTGGGGTTGGTGACCCAGTAGGCGGCGGGCGTGACGTCGTCGTTCAGCAGGCTGGTGCTCTGCCGCACGAACACGGCCAGGTTGTACTGCAGCACGTTGCCCGTCTCCACGCCGTCCTCGATGAAGAAGGCGCCGCCCATGATGTCGTAGATGACGTTGTGCTCCACCAGCAGCCGGTGGGTGTCGTGGATGGTCACCGCCCGGTTGAACGTCTGGTGGATGGCGCAGCCGCGCACGTACGAGGCGTTGTGCACGTCGCCCATCAGGTGCCAGTGGATAGGGTAGCGGCCCAGACGGAAGGCCTGGCCCGCGTGGAACACCTGGGGGGGGGGGGGGGGGGGGGGTTCAGACGGAGAACGGGGTCGGCTTAGCTCAGGAGATAGAGCGGGTTGTCTTTTAACTGGAGGGTTGAATTCCGCCAACAGATACATTCTAAACTCTAAATTAGAAGGTATTTAGGATTTGCCAATGTCCAGCAGGTCAGCCTAAAATGGACTAGAAATTGAATCTTAGAAATTCAACGTTTTTCTCTTTTACCTCCACGTGTGCGAGTCTCCCGACCGCCAGGTTCTCGTTGGGCCGGGGGGCGTGGAACATGATGCAGCCGCCGAACTGGTCGCTGCCCGTCTCCTCGCCAAACCGCCCCTGGAAGCAGGTCTGGGTGGCAAACTCCCCTGAAACCCACCGACAACGGGTCAACACCAGTTTATTAGTAAAGCGGGAAGTGACAGGACTGCGATGGGATCAAGTGGGATGGCGTTACCTGATTCAGGTGCCCCAAATGGCCCCTAAACCCCAGTGGGAAAACAAAGTCGTCGTGGATCTTTGTGTCCAATAGCTCTGGAAATATGCGTTTAGCTGGGAGTAGCGGACATCTTGTATTTTCACCGAGAAGTTTCTAACTCCGCAAGATGTCTGCTACTTCCACCTAAAAGCGTTTTTCCGGAGTGGTCGTTTTAGGAACTTCCCTGTAAAATACAAAATGTCTGCTCTGTAAAAACGTTTTTAGCTGGGAGTAGCAGAAACCTTTTATTTTATTGAATTTTACAGAGAAGTCTTTTCTCTGTAAAGAGAAGGAATTTCTTAGTGAAATACAAGATGTCTGCTACTACCCTCTAAAAGCGTTTTTCCAGAGTGGTCCTTTTCTATCGGGTCTCACAAAAAACGTTGTCGCAAACAACTTTGTGAGACCCAATCAGAAACCGCTCTCTGATCCGGGGGTCTGCCGGGCCCTTTAAGGGTGGGCCGGACCGGCCTGCTGGGGGACAACAACAGTACCTGTGTTGAAGCCTTCGGGGCAGGCCTCAATCTTCTCCGCCCAGTCCATGGACTGGGAGCCCCGGACCACCACGTTCCTGGTGAGGAGCCCCACCTCGGCCCGGCCCTCCAGCACTTTGCCGCCGGGCAGCGGGATCGACACCCCCAGGTGGGTGTGCTCAAGGGCCTCGGTCAGGGTGAGGGTCATCCCGTCGGCGGACACCGAGGCGATGGTCCTCACCTCGTTCTCCGCCTGGCTGTGCCTGTAGAGCACACGTTTTAAGTATTAAAGGTGACATATCATACCACCAGGTGTGATTGTGATCAGCTGTTACAACGGCTTGTAACGGCTAATCACACTCACACCAAGGGCTGGGTAAAATTATCGATTTAATCGATTTTGGATCGATTTCATTACAATTTGGCAATATTGATTCATAGGGCATGAGCTCAATTTTTTTGGGTTTTGTTTTGTTTTGTTACCATTATTATTATTTTTGCACTTTATAACAATGCCTTAATGCAATTTGCAGTGATGGAATGTTGTAGATCAAGCACACTTTCATTTGCATTCCTTTCTAATTTCAAAATTAAACTTTTGAGACTTGAGACAGTTTTGTTTGCAGCTCAAGTTTAAACTGTCCAATTTACAAGCTTGCACTTAAAACCTGTTGTTTGAAGTGAAGAGAAAAAATAAAGGACATTTGTATTTTGTTACACAGGTGAGACATTTCCATTATTTAAGAGCAGATTGAATGTAATCGAATCGTGATTAATCGATTCAAAACCTTACGAAACGAAATTGAATCGATTTAGGAAATTGGCCACGATACCCAGCCCTACTCACACCTGGTGGTATAATATGTCACCTTTAAAAAAAGAAGTCTTTAAAATAGAAGTTGCACCCATGGACCGTACTGATACGATTTTCAAACATTATACCGCAAGATATTTAGTGCAATTATGTCTATACGCCCTCCAAAAGAATGTAAAAAATCGGATTGCTTTAGTTATAGGTAGTTTAATAATATTGATAAAGTAAACGCAGGCCCACGTGGTTTGGATCTGAGGTCAGATCCACTGGAAGCAGCCCGATTGTGAGAACCACCGGTGGAGATTTGCATAATTCCTGGTTTCGACTGCCGCCTGCAGCCGATGCTTTGCGCAGCGGATCGGCTTGCTAATCGCCCCCCCGCAGGTGTTTACAGGTAGGGGGGTTTCATTACACCGGGTTAACCCTTTGTTAACCCTTTGTTAACGAAAAATAGTCCTGTGCGATTTGAACAATTAGGGTGTATAGCATTTATTTATACATTTTCCTACCTGGAAGTGTGTGTGATTGTGTGTGTGTGTATTTATAGATGCTCTCGTAAAAGTGGGATTATGTTATCATGTGGCACTTTTTAAGCCACTGCTGCCGAAATGTGCCTGAAATATGCCTAAAGATGCCCGAAAGGTCCAAGTACTTCAATTGAAAATAGATGTAAAACTGTCTTGGTGTATGTGTGTCCGTGTGTGTGCCTGTGTGTGTGTGCCTGTGTGTGTGTGCCTGTGTGTGTGTGTGTGTGCCTGTGTGTGTGTATGTGTGTCTGATGTTGTTTTTTCTATAATATTTTTTTTTCTCATTTTAAGTTTCAACGTTACTTCCTGTCTGGGCAGGAAGGGGCGGTCCCTCGTACCTGTGTCCCGTGGAGGCGATGACGATCTCGTCCCCCATCCTCCAGGTGACCCCCAGCTTCAGCGTGATGGTGCTGGAGCCGGAGGGGGCCGTCTGGGCCAGGTGGGTCCAGGTGACCGGAACCGGGATACCTAGGGGACCACCGGTCAGAACACACACACACACACACACACACACACACACACAGTTGGACCTCAGGGCAGGGGTAGTGGTGGGGAATCAGAAATAAAAAGCACCGCTCGGGGAAACACACACACCTCAGATTACTCCATACCATAATACCACTCATGTCCCATAACAAACGTATTTAAAAAAAAACACCGGATAGGTCGGTTCTGCTTGACTATTGTCAACACCATTGTCGTGCTACAAAGACAATGTCATTTCTGTAGGTGGTTTGGGGTTCCATGTTGTGTTGAGGACGACTAGGATTACGTCGAGGACAACAACCGAGACTTTAGAGTGTGGTCTCGGTGTCATGTCGGGCTGTCAGTCAGACGCCGTCCAAAGGGCTGATTATGGTTTTGCCTACCGGTCTAACTCCTTAACCAGTAGGCCTCGGGATGCCTGCAGGAAAAAGGGACAGCAAACCTCATGCTTTCTCTTAGCGGCTCGTACCGTGGAGGTCCAGGACCCCCTCGCGGACCGCCAGGGTCTTGGTGCCGTAGACGGGCAGCTCGGTTGAGCGCAGGTGTCCGTGCAGCGTGATGATGGCCTTGTGCTGGAAGGGCGCCCCCTCCTGGCCCACCTGCAGCCGGCCGCCGTCGGTGATCAGGATGTTCTCGGCCTGCAGCTCCAGGTCCTTCTCCTCAAACACCAGCGTTCCTCCTGGGCACAACAACACAGCACAGGTCCTTCTCCACACACCAAGCTCTGTGAGGCCTACTCTGTCTATAGAGGTTGATGTTGATGTGGGTGTTGGATGTTGGTGTGACGCTGAACGTTCAAGGTGGCCGACTCTGCTGGTGCTACGACAGTCTGGAACTGATGTCCTACGACGTAGGACGTGAGCTCTCAGTTTTAGCTCCCGGTGTTAGCTCTAGGTGTGTTAACTCTGTGTGTTAGCTCCAGTTGTGTTAGCTCCAGGTGTGTTAACTCTCAGTGTGTTAGCTCCAGTTGTGTTAGCTCCAGGTGTGTTAACTCTCAGTGTGTTAGCTCCAGTTGTGTTAGCTCCAGGTGTGTTAACTCTCAGTGTGTTAGCTCCAGTTGTGTTAGCTCCAGGTGTATTAACTCTCAGTGTGTTAGCTCCAGTTGTGTTAGCTCCAGGTGTGTTAACTCTCAGTGTGTTAGCTCCAGTTGTGTTAGCTCCAGGTGTGTTAACTCTCAGTGTGTTAGCTCCAGTTGTGTTAGCTCCAGGTGTGTTAACTCTCAGTGTGTTAGCTCCAGTTGTGTTAGCTCCAGGTGTGTTAACTCTCAGTGTGTTAGCTCCAGTTGTGTTAGCTCCAGGTGTGTTAACTCTCAGTGTGTTAGCTCCAGTTGTGTTAGCTCCAGGTGTGTTAACTCTCAGTGTGTTAGCTCCAGTTGTGTTAGCTCCAGGTGTGTTAACTCTCAGTGTGTTAGCTCCAGTTGTGTTAGCTCCAGGTGTGTTAACTCTCAGTGTGTTAGCTCCAGTTGTGTTAGCTCCAGGTGTGTTAGTAACCATTGCGTTAGCTCCATGTTTGTTAGCCTCTGTTGTGTGTAACGCTCCCAGGGTGCGTTACCTTTGATGAGGAGCATCTTGAGCACGGGGGTGCTCTCGTCCAGCAGGATGGTCTGGCCCTTGGTGATGACCACGAACGTGCCCTTCTCCGGGGGGGTCAGGCCTCCCCAGGTGAACCGGGACGACCACACGTCGATGTAGAAGAAGTCGGCGTTATCCTAGAAGATGCATAAAATAAATGTACCTAAGAAATGTACGGTCTACAAGGGAACAGCTGGTAGCGGTTAACATGAGAAAACACATTTATGGGATTTGGGCGATAGACTTTAGTAACTATGTGATGTTTTATATCTAAATCATCGCTTGGTAATTCTTTATCCACAATGTCTAATTTAAGTTATTCCTACTACTTTTCAGCTGAAGCGTGGGATTACTTTGGCTTTGAACATGGGTCGATACAGACCCATGTTCAAAGCATGTATATAGTAGCATTGTGACGGCTAGTCACAATGCTACTAGCCGTGAGGTGACCTCAGGTTCCCCTATCGGTGGCGGGGGGGGGGCTCACCATCCTAGCGATGCCGCGGTCTCCGATGCTGACCCGGACCTTGGCCTCCTGCGAGCGCCCCTGGGAGTTGGTCACACACACGATGTGCGTGGCGTTGGTGGACTGCACGTCGCACACCGACCCCGCCACGGTCACGTTGACCTCGCTGATGCTGGTGCTGATGGGAGGAGGGGGGAGGTGGGGGGGGATAGGGCAAGACAGGGCGAGTTCATTTCAACAGCCCCCTTCAAACACAAGGGCTTTCCCGGTGCTTTACAAAGGCAGGAGTCACACGGGGAAACGTTCAAAGGAAAATTGTTGTGAAAATTCAAAGCGTCTTCGATTCCATAAGTGCGCACATTGCTGGAATGGTGGGCCCCAGTTGGACTCAAACCCCGATCCTTTGCAGTGTTAATGCCTTGCTCTACCAATAAAGCCAGAAAGGACCACCAAACATGCTCAGAATCAGAAAATATGGGAATGGGAAGGGAATCCATTACTTGCCGTTCCAAATAAAATACCAACAGGTCAGACAAAACAAGGACAGAAGGAAAAGGGAGTATCTGCAACAGTTACAAATCACTGTGGTGTGTATCCAGAGTGGCCAATCCACTTGTAAGCCCGGAGCACACGGAGCGCAAATCTCTCCTCATATTTGTAGTGCGACCAAAAAAGAAATGTACAATGGAGCAAAAGGCACGGCGCTCGAATCAGCTTTTCTACACTCAAGTCCGTCTTGGACTTAAAATAAAAAATAAATAATAATAATAATAAAAGAAAATCGCAAAACTCGATTATGTTAACTTTGTGATCGTTTGACGCTAAAATCGAAATTGCGATCAGACTTGGATTAATCGCCCCGCCCTACGTTGTCTTCCCGTATGCTGTGGGCTGTGGTCTACGGCCAGGCTGTGGCAGCGGTTCACCACAGGGGCCCTAGTGGGGGGGCGTACCTGAAGCCGGAGCCGCTGATGGTGATCCGCGTGCCCCCGGCGGTGCCCCCGCGGCGGGGGGCCACCCCGCTGACCACCGGGGTCAGCAGGGTCCTGTAGGTGAAGCCCCCCGACATGTTGGCCGCGTTCCCCTCGTTGGCAACCGTCACCGCGCAGCCCACCTCCGAGCTGTTGCCTGGAGACGCAGACGCACACACGCGCATGGGTACACGCACACACACACACAGACACACACACACGAACACAAGTGGACGAGCAGGCACATGCAAGCGCACACACACATAGACAAGCACACACAAACAGACATGCATACACACACACACAAACACACACACACACACACACGTAAACACATATACACACACGTACAAGCACACATACACAAACATGCACAGACACACACGGACATGCATATACACACACACACACACAAACACACACACGCGTAAACACATACACGCACACAGAGGCACACACACAAACATGCACAGACAGACACACACAGACATGCGTACACAAACAGCCACACGGATATGCATACACACACACACACGGGCACGCATATACAAACACAAAAACACACACATCCAGACACACACACATCCAGACAAAGAGACCTGATTAGCTCAAATGAAGCGAGTGTGAGAAGTGAGTGTGAGAACACTGACTGTCCGTCAGTGTTTAGTCTGATAAGACATTACACTCCAAGCCCAGCGTGAAGCTAGACCTCACTAGGGCGCCCAAAGGTCAACCGTTTAACACCTTTCTGCTCACACACAATCAGAGGAATCTGGGTCTAAAAATACACGCGTCACAGTTTTTCCTTTGTCAACGGGACCGCCCGGAAAATGACAGTTGGGAATGTGAACAACACGGTGGAAGAGTGTGAGGTTCAATACCTTTTTGTTTTTGTCTTTTGCTGAATGATTGATGTTTCTTTCAGAGTCATTCCTCGCAGGTGTTTTCACAGTTCACCATTACTTTGGCCATTCTTTTATTCCTTTTATTTTATATAATTGGTTGTCACACTGTTATGACGTGGTTCTCAGTTTCAATGAATGGAGGCGGACATTGTAATTATGCCAATCATACAACTGGTAGTTAAAAAACTTCACTGTAAGCTTTTTGAAGAAAGTGTTTTTATTAAATAGTGATAATAAGTGGGTACTTTGACGGCAAATGGATTAAGGTTTCTTTATACTACACTGTCAGTTTTATCCTGTTTAACATCATCTTTTATTTAATTACAGCCTGCCTAATATTTGTGGAACGGATAGTAACCAATAGTGTTGGTATGAAACAAAAAAAACAGTTTTTTTCACCACATGCTATTTACTCTTGGCCATATGAGACCGTAGGCATCGGGGATCGAACCCAGGACCTTTGGTGTGGGAGTGGGCACGCCCTGTGGTACGTACCGTGGTTTGGGGGGGACAGACAGTAGAGCTGGGTGGACGTGGACCGGTCCCTGTAGACCTCACACTCCTCCCCACAGATCTGCACGCGGGACTCGCTGGGATCGAACCCGGATCCCTGGACCACCAGCATAGCCCCGCCCCCGAAGCTGCCTGCGTTTCAGAGGAGAGGAAATAAGGCTTCGGTCACCTTGGGTCATCTAGGAACCACTGATCCATTGAGGTTGTATGTTATACGTCCTGGCACTTAATGTACCCACTTATTGTATGTCGTATTTAGTTATGGTACTTAGTTATGTAGCATCTTATCCTAGGTATATCTTTGTTGTATGCGGGGAATGGGTTAACATTGCGATTGTTGGTGCTATGAACATCCTTACTGGAATGTTTTGTTTCACTTTCTTATGACAAATGTACTTAATGTAAGTTGCTTTGGATAAAAGCGTCGGCTAAATGGCCAAATTGTAAATGTGAATTAACCCACTTTCTGAGCGCTTTTTTCCAAGCCATTTTCTTCAGGGTCCTTTGACCTTTGACCCGCTCACCTTCATCGGGCTGCACGGCGCTGATCAGGAGCTCGTAGGTGAACTTGACGTCGGAGCGGGCGCGACCTTTGACCTTGTGGTGGACCCTGACCTCGTAGGTGCCCCCGGGGCTCTCCCCGGCCGTGCACCACACGTGGGTGTCGTTCACCGCCGTCACGTTGCACGGCGCGTGGTTGATGGTCACCCCCACCAGCTGGGGGTCGCCGCCGAAGCCCTGGCCCACGAGGGTGAGGGCCGCCCCGCTGGCCCCTGGAGGTAAGGGGGGGGGGGGGCAAAAGGGGGAGGGAGGGAGAGGGGGGAGGATGGAGGGGGTTAGAGACTGTTGAGAGACTATTTTTAGTTTCTCCTTTCTCCATTTTGGCTGCTTCTCTGGCCCCGGTAAGACACCACAGAGGGGTCTTATATAGGTCACTGGGTTTGTCAATATAGTTTTATGTAGTGTGGCAGACGCCAGGGAGGAGTGAGGGGAGTGGTAGGTCTGGCAACTTGGTTAACTTTTTCCAGTTAACGAGGCAGACCTGAAGGCCGTTAAGCTGAAGTGCTTGCAGTTAAAACGGAGAGCAGGCTACCACAAGCCAGACCTAGGGTTAGCAAGATACAGAGAGGGCTGGATCATAAAGGAGGTGGATGACCCCTTTCCTACCCTGGTTGTGTTTACTAGGTGAATAAACCATTCTAAGTTGAACCTCACATCTGGGGCCTCACCTCGAACCTCACATCTGGGGCCTCACATCTGGGGCCTCACATCTCGAACCTCACATCTGGGGCCTCACCTCGAACCTCATATCTTGGGCCTCACACCTGGGGCCTCACATCTGGGGCCCCACACCTGGGGCCTCACATCTGGGGCCTCACCTCGAACCTCACACCTGGGGCCTCACACCTGGGGGAGGGCGGGGGTTGTTGAACTCACCGGTGGAGGGCATGAGAGAGGAGACGTTGGGGGTCTGAGCCTGGGCGTAGGTGAAGTTGAGCGGGGGGTACTCCACGTCGAACACGTTGATCTGCACCGTCACCTGACCCCCGCCCCGCCCCTCAGGGGTCAGGCAGCGCAGCTCTCCGGGAGTCATCTCTTGGACGTGACACGGCTCGTCGCCGACCATCACACTCGTGTTGCCCGGGGCGAAGCCGTTGCCCGTGACGACCAGCGGGGTCCCGCCGGCGACGCTGCCGGTGGCGGGGGCGAGGGAGGCCCGCGCCAGGCTGACGAGCGATGCTGCGCCCGTGGCCAGCCCCTTGCTCCTCACGACCACGCGGAGGGGGTGCTCCCCCGCCGGGAGAGCCCCCACCATCAGGGTGATGGCGCCGTCCGTCGCCGCGGTGACCTCCAGCTCCCAGGGGCCGGCGAACACCGACACGTCTCCGGCGTCACCGCCGAACCCGGAGCCCGAGAGGGTCACCGCCGTCGTCCCGTTGCCGTCGACGATGCCGGGCGCCACGCCGGTGACGGCGGGCGTGGCCGCGGCGTCGTACGTGAAGGAGCAGTCGGAGGAGCAGGCGGCGGTGAGGCGGCCCGCCTGGTAGACCACGTCCCCGGAACCGGGCTGGGGCCGGGGGCCGGTGTCGCAGACCACCCGGGTGTAGTTGACGGAGACCACCTCGCACTCAACGCCCGCCACGGTCACCCGCCCCTCCCACGAGAAGCCGGACCCCCAGACGCTGAGCCGGGTGTAGCCGGTGGGGCTGCCCATAGGGGGCGCCACCGAGTCCACCACGGGCAGCAGCACCAGGCGCCGCTCCAGCTCGCCGCGGACGGCCAGGAGGGCGGCCCCCAGGTTGCGGACCACCATGGCCACAGGGTGGGGCACGCCCACCGGGGCCCCGCTGTCCAGGGGCACCCGGAAGAAGAGCTCCGTCTGGGTGCTGTTGAGCACCTCACAGGGCAGGCCCCCCACGGTCACCTAGCGCACACACACACACACGCACACGCACACGCACACGCACACGCACACACAGTCAGCATGAATCACCACTGCGTTTATTTGTTTGGGTGACACAGTCTTGGATTCCTTGAATCGAACCACGACTATGGATGGATTGACTACAATCTGGAGGAGGGACACATTCCTTCCAACAATAAACCCTTTAATATATTTTCTCAAATCAGGACTATATATTAGAATCTGGTTAATCCAGTATTGCAGTTTCATATTGAAATATCTCAATATAACTAATAAACAAAACAAGTCAAGACAGAACATGACACTGAATCCTAACAGAACTTAAAGGTGACATATCATACCACCAGGTGTGAGTGTCATTAGCCGTTAAAAGACGTTTTGAAAATCTGCCTCTTCTGACATCACAAGTGGGCGTGTCCACCTAGATGCGTGCTGGATAGATCAGTCTACCGGCCTACCCAGTGGACTGTAGCAAACGTTGCTCATCTATCTGTCATGGCATGTAACGGCTCATCACACTCACACCTGATGGTATAATATGTCCCCTTTAAAAAAACAAGATGGCCGTCTCAACAACAACATCTTGGCATTATCAGGTTCTATCAGGAGTCGGCAGCCAATGGGAGGGGGTTTTAGTGTCTGACCTCGTTGGCGCAGGCGGTGTCGCTGAAGCCGTTGCCCTGGAGACGCACCACCTGGTGGGCGGTGCCCTGCAGGGGGGAGACGGAGGTCACCATGGGAGTGGCGCACGGCGACAACTTCAACAGCGTCTCATTGGTCGACGGGCCACAGTCTGGGGCTGCAGCGGTGCATTGTGGAACGGAGCGGGCCGTTCTCATTGGCCCTGTGGGGGAGAGGGGCAGAAGGGGAGGTGAGGCTCTTGATTGGACGGTTTGGAATTCATGGAAATCATATTAATGAATACAGCTGACCTAATCAACATTACTAAATTAATGGATATAGCTAGCTTAATCAACATTGCTAAATTAATGAGTATAGCTGACCTAGTCAACATTACTGAATTAATGAATATAGCTGACCTAGTCAACATTACTCAATTAATGGATATAGCTAACTCATCAACATTGCTAAATTAATTTATAGAAATAAATGTATAAATATTGTAAATGAATATATATTAATACTAAATCAATCAAGATTACAAAATGAATCAATATATTTTCTCTTCTTCCTCCCCTCTTCTTCCCATGAAGATCTGATCTTCATCCATCGCACCAGAAGTACTGAATCAGGACCAGGTTTGTTATAAACACTGTATATATACCCTTACAACCCCACCCCCTAACAGTCATTTACCATCCGCTGCCCTGCGAGCCTCCATGCCCCCCAGGGTGACGATGATAGGTGGGGTCTGGTCCCCGGGGGGTCTCACGCGGACCACCCCCTGCAGGGCGTGGCCTCTACCGCTGGTGATGGGGCCGCTGCTGTAGTAGAAGACACCGGGCGTGGTGAAGCGGTACCTGAAGAACCCTGAGAGAGAGAGAGAGAGAGGGGGGGGGGGGGGGAGAGAGAGGGGGGGGGAGAGGGAGGGAGAGAGAGAGAGGGGGGGGAGAGAGAGAGAGAGAGAGAGAGAGAGTGAAGTCGATGGTGCTGGTGGAGGTAGTGTTGCTGATGGAGGCATTAGTGAACATGGAGGAAGAAAGAGATGTTGTAGAGCTAATGTTGGGATGCAGTCGTTGATGGTCGTGGTGGTGCTTTCGGAGGTACGGGTGGAGGTCATGGTTTAGCTGAAGAGGCCGGTGTTGGTGACGGAGGTATGGGGGAACATTGGGTGGAGGTGATAAAGCTAAATGTTGTGATGGAGTCTTTGACGGTCGTGATAGTCTTGGTGGTGGTGGTGGTGGTATGGGTGGAGCTCATGGTGTGGCTGTAGAGGCCTGTCGGTGACGGTGCTGGGGGGGGGGTCCTCCTACCTTTGGGCGTGGGGGTCTCCCCGCTGTTGAAGGCTCCTTCGTCGTCGGGCTCGGTGGCCCCGGGGCTGGAGACGCTGAACACCCGGTAGTTCTTTGGCTGGAAGAGCGGGGCCTCCCAGAGCCAGGCCACCGTGTCCCCCAGGGCCACGTCCAGGCTGGCCGGGCTCCACGCAGACCCCTCACCCTGGCCTGGACCCCGGGGAGCAGCGGCACACCGGCAGGGCGGGGAGGGACACACACACGGTACAATCAGGGAACCACAACAGAACCACAGCTGAACCACAACCGGGTGTAACAGAACCACAACAGGGCTGTAACAGAACCACAACAGAACCACAACAGGCCTTCTAGGCCAAACCTGTGGCCTAGAAGAAGGCCAAACCTGTGGTTCCTAGAGAATGTTTTCAGAGACACAAAACCCAATTCCCCCCCCCCTAAACTGGTTTACAACATCGCCGCCACTCTGCTATTGTTCTCCAACAGCGACCACACTCCCAGCCATGTCCCTCACTCTCTCTGTGTCTCTGTCTCTTTCTCTGTGTCTCTGTCTCTCTCTGTGTGTCTCTGTCTCTCTCTCTGTGTCTTTGTCTCTTCCTCTGTGTCTCTGTCTCTTTCTCTGTGTCTCTGTCTCTTCCTCTGTGTCTCTGTCTCTCTCTCTGTGTCTCTGTCTCTCTCTGTGTGTCTCTGTCTCTCTCTCTGTGTCTTTGTCTCTTCCTCTGTGTCTCTGTCTCTTTCTCTGTGTCTCTGTCTCTTCCTCTGTGTCTCTGTCTCTCTCTCTGTGTCTCTGTCTCTCTCTCTGTGTCTCTGTCTCTCTCTCTGTGTCTCTGTCTCTCTCTCTGTGTCTCTGTCTCTCTCTCTGTGTCTCTGTCTCTCTCTCTGCGTCTCTGTCTCTTCCTCTGCGTCTCTTGCTCTACATAACGCAACCCCACAGCTACTGCTGCATGCTTCCATTTGAGCCCTGGCGAGGTTATGAGTGACAGCTGGACAAAAGACAGCGGGGGCGGAGTAGGAGGATGTAGGAGGTGGAGAGGGGGTGACGGAGGTGGGGAAGGAGGTGTGAGCGTACCGACGGTGCTGCCGTTGTTTCTGACGGTGTGAGTCTCCTCCGCAGACTGCAGGAGGCATTCCAGTTTGTCCTCTGAGGATGTCATCACCTCGCACTCTGCACGGCCTGTCAAACACAGACGCCAAACAAACACAAAGGCATGAGAACAAAGGATGTAATACACTTCAGACAAAAGCTGTCATTTACCTGATGACCTTCTCATCACTGTCTGGGTCTGATCCGCTGAATGTACGTTGTCACTCAATGGTGTCCTAGGTGTGATGTGTGTGTTATTTCCCCTCGAGGACAGAAAAAGGTTAAGCTACGCCGTAGTTGAAACTCGACTCTACTTTGTTTCCCTCCTCCAGTTTGACGGTCTGAGATAAAAGGTGTTGGCGATAACCTTTAAACACCTTGACGATGTTTGCTGCAAGAACACACTCAGGGGGTACTCAGACTAGGCCATCTGTACCGTGCCCAAGTCTGTGTGACACCTGTACCGTACTCAAGTACGATTGCCCCCCGCCCCCTGCTGTGCCAGTGGCCTGTGCTCACACTAGGAAATCTCAACTGGGCCTGAGTACGGTTGCCTCTTGTACATACATCAACACGTCGTAGTACGTCATCACCAAGCGTCCGCTGCTTAGTACAACACAGAGAACACAATTGACACTTTACTGACTTTGTTGCTTATTTGGAGCCGTTCTACTCAGGTACAGCCCTCTCTCACTGAGCGTTTTTACACTGCCAAATATGCCGTTTTATGCAAGCATTTTTCGCGGCACTGTCCGAGTGTTAACACTCCCTGCGGTAAATTGCCTGCTTGATCTAGAACCTCAATTTACCCTCCCGGACCCTGCACACATTGGCGGTTTATTGGGTTTTGTTCTGTTCTAAATGCAAAGGCTCTGCGGTACCAGGGGGGGGGGGGGTAAGTTTAACTTATCTCAAACTTAACTTTAAGATAAGTTAAAGGAATAAATGAGTCTCCTGAGTGAACTGTTTCTAGCAGAAAAGAGCCGGCCTATACTTATGTATTGAGTTATATTTTATAACATCGGTCAGAATGGTGGTACTTGGGGAGACTAATATTTTCTTAGGTGGTATATAAAGTTAGAGAACCACTGGTCTGATGTATTTCCATGTGCTTGTGATGTCTTCCTCTATGTTCCTATGGCGTTCCTCTGTGTTCCTTTGTTGCAGGACTCACCCACGGAGACCCGGACCAGCGAGGCGTTGGAGCTGAAGCCAGCGCCCCAGAGGGTCAGCTGGGTACCCCCCAGCAGGGAGCCCACCCTGGGGGAGACACTGTGGACCTCCAGGACGTACTCGATGCTGGCGTTCACGCCGGGGCTGGGCGGAGCAGGAGGGGGAGGAGCCAGGTGGAGGGGGAGGAGCCGGGGTTGAGGAGGTGAGTATTTGCAGGTGAAAGGTCATTTTATTATTGATATATATTGACTATATTGAATGTGTTGGTAAATAAATGCCCTCCATTTCTGTTTGATAATTTTTGTTGGATGAACGCTGTTTTAAAATGCCCGTTGTGTCTTTGAGCACCTAGAAACTAAGTGTATTTACTTATTCACTTTCATCAATCTATAATTGTGAAAAAATATTAATTTGATCTATTCATTCATATTTAAATCAATATCTATTTATTTTTCACTGACGATCATCATCATCATCATCATCATCCTTATCCTTATGAGCGATTGAGCCAAGGGTTAGGCAGTAGTGAGGGTTAGGCAGTAGTGAGGGTTAGGCAGTAGTGAGGGTTAGGCAGTAGTGAGCTGAGGGTTAGGCAGTAGTGAGGGTTAGGCAGTAGTGAGGGTTAGGCAGTAGTGAGCTGAGGGTTAGGCAGTAGTGAGCTGAGGGTTAGGCAGTAGTGAGGGTTAGGCAGTAGTGAGGGTTAGGCAGTAGTGAGGGTTAGGCAGTAGTGAGGGTTAGGCAGTAGTGAGAGTTAGGCAGTAGTGAGGGTTAGGCAGTTGTGAGCCGAGGGTTAGGCAGTAGTGAGGGTTAGGCAGTAGTGAGGGTTAGGCAGTAGTGAGCTGAGGGTTAGGCAGTAGTGAGGGTTAGGCAGTAGTGAGGGTTAGGCAGTAGTGAGGGTTAGGCAGTAGTGAGGGTTAGGCAGTAGTGAGGGTTAGGCAGTAGTGAGAGTTAGGCAGTAGTGAGGGTTAGGCAGTTGTGAGCCGAGGGTTAGGCAGTAGTGAGGGTTAGGCAGTAGTGAGGGTTAGGCAGTAGTGAGCTGAGGGTTAGGCAGTAGTGAGGGTTAGGCAGTAGTGAGGGTTAGGCAGTAGTGAGGGTTAGGCAGTAGTGAGGGTTAGGCAGTAGTGAGGGTTAGGCAGTAGTGAGCTGAGGGTTAGGCAGTAGTGAGGGTTAGGCAGTAGTGAGGGTTAGGCAGTTGTGAGCCGAGGGTTAGGCAGTAGTGAGGGTTAGGCAGTAGTGAGGGTTAGGCAGTAGTGAGCTGAGGGTTAGGCAGTAGTGAGGGTTAGGCAGTAGTGAGGGTTAGGCAGTAGTGAGGGTTAGGCAGTAGTGAGGGTTAGGCAGTAGTGAGCTGAGGGTTAGGCAGTAGTGAGGGTTAGGCAGTAGTGAGGGTTAGGCAGTAGTGAGCTGAGGGTTAGGCAGTAGTGAGCTGAGGGTTAGGCAGTAGTGAGGGTTAGGCAGTAGTGAGGGTTAGGCAGTAGTGAGGGTTAGGCAGTAGTGAGAGTTAGGCAGTAGTGAGGGTTAGGCAGTTGTGAGCCGAGGGTTAGGCAGTAGTGAGGGTTAGGCAGTAGTGAGGGTTAGGCAGTAGTGAGCTGAGGGTTAGGCAGTAGTGAGGGTTAGGCAGTAGTGAGGGTTAGGCAGTAGTGAGGGTTAGGCAGTAGTGAGGGTTAGGCAGTAGTGAGGGTTAGGCAGTAGTGAGAGTTAGGCAGTAGTGAGCTGAGGGTTAGGCAGTAGTGAGGGTTAGGCAGTAGTGAGGGTTAGGCAGTAGTGAGGGTTAGGCAGTAGTGAGGGTTAGGCAGCAGTGAGCTGAGGGTTAGGCAGTAGTGAGGGTTAGGCAGTAGTGAGCTGAGGGTTAGGCAGTAGTGAGGGTTAGGCAGTAGTGAGCTGAGGGTTAGGCAGTAGTGAGGGTTAGGCAGTAGTGAGCTGAGGGTTAGGCAGTAGTGAGGGTTAGGCAGTAGTGAGGGTTAGGCAGCAGTGAGCCGAGGGTTAGGCAGTAGTGAGAGTTAGGCAGTAGTGAGGGTTAGGCAGCAGTGAGCCGAGGGTTAGGCAGTAGTGAGCTGAGGGTTAGGCAGTAGTGAGCTGAGGGTTAGGCAGTAGTGAGGGTTAGGCAGTAGTGAGGGTTAGGCAGCAGTGAGCTGAGGGTTAGGCAGTAGTGAGAGTTAGGCAGTAGTGAGCTGAGGGTTAGGCAGTAGTGAGGGTTAGGCAGTAGTGAGGGTTAGGCAGTAGTGAGGGTTAGGCAGTAGTGAGCTGAGGGTTAGGCAGTAGTGAGGGTTAGGCAGTAGTGAGCTGAGGGTTAGGCAGTAGTGAGCTGAGGGTTAGGCAGTAGTGAGCCGAGGGTTAGGCAGTAGCTCTGTAACATGACATCACCATCTACCTGTTCCGGGGGTTTCCGTTGTTCCCCACCCTCACGTCCACGCGGTACAGCCCCGGGGGCAGGACGGGCAGCAGGCAGGTCAGGTTGCTAGGCGACAACTCCAGCATGGGGCAGGGACCGCGGCCGACGAACACGGCCGTCTCATTGGCCGAGCTCCCCAGGTTGGAGCCAGTGATGGTGAGAACCCGGTGTCCTGCGAGACACAAAGGTATGTGTGCGTGTTAGTGTGTGTGTTGGTGTGTGTGTGTGTGTGTGTACGTGTTAGTGTGTGGCGTGTGTTCCATAGAAGCATTCAGTTGTTGAATGACCTTCGGAGTAATTAAGAGGTCTTGCTTAGTGTGTGTGGGTGGGTGTGTTTGTGTGTGTGTTTGTGTGTGTGTGTGTGTGTGTGTGTGTGTGTGTGTGTGTGTGTGTGTGTGTGTGTGTGTGTGTGTGTGTGTGTGTGTGTGTGTGTGTGTGTGTGTGTGTGTGTGTGTGCGGTGCGGTAATAAGTGCTGGTAATATGTGACAATTACCAGCGCAATTATTTTCCAAAACAATAGTGTGTTGGGACAGGGAGTGTTGATTATATTCTCTGTTACCAATGTGATGAAATGTCCATCACTCAAAGGAGGACAGGAGGGCGGGTTAGGGTGAGAGAGAGAGAGAGAGAGAGAGAGAGAGAGAGAGAGAGAGAGAGAGAGAGAGAGAGAGAGAGAGAGAGAGAGAGAGAGAGAGAGAGAGAGAGAGAGAGAGAGAGAGAGAGAGAGAGAGAGAGAGAGAGAGAGAGAGAGAGAGAGAGAGAGAGAGAGAGAGAGAGAGAGAGAGAATAGGTTGCTATTAGCCTTTGGCATTGAGACAATAGTGAACCTGAGACAGAGATTGAAACTACCCAAGGAGAACGGACACTGCGGCCCGTGAATCACGACATGCCCTGGTCCGCAACAAGATCACCTCATGGTTATTGTCATTGTCTCGTTGCTTTGCACGGGACAATGACAATAAGAGGCGAAGACACAATCTATTTTGGTAATGGTTGAATCTAATGCTCATATGCACGCCACACACATAGTGCACATGCATGCACGCACACACTCTCTCACTCAGCCCTGCACTCATGCACAAATACACAATATAATATAAATAAGTGAGGTACCAATAGCAACAGGGCTGTTCCTCTAAAGGAAATAGTTTGGCTGTCTGACTTACTACACAGTCTGTCTCTGTCTGTCTCTGCCATGATTGCCATGTAGTTCACAGAGGTGGGTGTGGTCAAAGTGTCTGAGGTTCAATCCCTCCATCAAACCCAGCGCTAACTGTGTTTGAACAGGGATACCTTACTGCACATGTAAAAAGAAAAACAGCCCTCCCTTTGTGTGTGGTCACATAACAATGCTAATCCCCTTATAGATATTCTCATAGAGTGTGGTTATGGTTTGGTACATTTTCCTTCCCCTGCGAGCAGCTTGTTTGGTTTGCAGCAGGTGAGTTAGCCCTCAGGGAGAGACCCACTAAGCTACTGCGCTTTGGCCTACATCAAACTGAGCCTTAAACGTGGACGACTATTCTTGTGCTTTCCCACAGAGTAACGTATAGGAGCATGAGGACAAAGGGCTGTGCATCTGTGAGAACGTTTGCTCATATAGGATGTCTGTTAACCCTAACCCTAACCCTTTTAGAGAGAGTGGCCACTCTGTGCTGCCCCAAGCATCTCTATCACCTGTGTGCTATGACATCTAATCAGCCAGTTAGCAGATGCTTTTGACCAAAGAGACTGTAACAGAGTATCTAACAGAGTCTAACAGACATTTGGTTTAGATGTCATCACTGAGCAGGTGGGCTAACAGGGCATCTTGCCCAGGGATGACTACAGTTCAACTGCTGACATTTGGGGTTTGAACCCAGAAACTTCCACTGGGAATTCCGGGGCAGGTTAGTGTAATGGCTAGGCTTTTTTCCACCTCCAGCTGGGAGGCTCCGAGTTCGATCCCCCTGAACCTTAGCCTGGTACTACCAGACTCTCGTACTTCATTTCATTAGCACAGAGAGTCTGGACCCACTCAATTGACAAACGTTAACTCACTTTAAGGCGGGTGTCTGTTGAAGTTTAAAACTATTGGATCTGCCCAGTGCCACTCTGGATCTGCCATAACCAATCGCTAACGTTTGGCCGGGAATCACGTTGCGCACAGGCTGTAAACAATCCAAACACTGTGCGTGAAGATCATGGACCTATTAAAGAAGAATGTCCGTCAACGAGAGCTGACTTGGATCCGCAAAATTTGGACGGAGAAAACCCAGGAATATACCGCAAACCCAGACGTAGTGCTGAAGGGAAATGAAAATTGAGCGGAAGTACTTAGGCGGGCGGAGCCAGGCTACCTGAACCTGGCATCCATGAGCAAACTGACCCTCTCCCAAGGGAGATGAACCTGTGTTCATTGTTAGTCCCCGGGGATAAAAAGGTAACCAGGAGAACTCACCGATCACGGTGGTCTTCTCGGGGGACATAGTGGCGATGAGGGGGGTGAGGCTCTCGTCGTAGTTGAAGGGGCTCCACGCCGTCTGGCTCATGTCTCCGCCCCACACCGTCACACTCTGAGAGCCCGCACTGCCAGCCTGGAGAAACACGATCGATAGGTCATCGATAGGCGATCAATCAGCTTGGGCTTATCAAACGGGTTGCTGAGTAAGCTGTAGGAAAGTAAGTAAATCTCTTGTGTCGATTTACGATTACGTTGAGTAATTGAGTAGAACTTTGCTCTTAGCACAAGTCACTGGTGAGGCTGAGAGCCATCAAGACATACAACATTGCATTGACAAAGGGTTGAACAAGCAAGTAAAAATATAATGCACAGTAGCTACACAGATCAGAACAAAAGTAAATTTTACTTTTAAAATGATTTGTTTCTTTTACAATTAACAATCAAAGTTATCACAAATGTTTAATCAATCAGGTGCATCACAACAAAGTCCTCCATAATTATACGTTTCGGAATTCAACCGTGCCAAAGCATTTTTCAAGTGCCACAACGAAGAATTTAAAACACAATGACCAAACACGTTAGACACCGTGTTCCGGTTATCTGGCCCTGGCGCACGCCTGGCTCCGGTCCCAGATACCAAAACAACAACAAACCTGCCCAACACGGGCAAAAATGCAACCAAACAGCGTTCACACGCTTGTTGTGTCTGCCTATTGTGGCGTCGCGCTCTCTCACCACGGGGGTCCGGCACGCGAGCTCGTCGAAGCGCACGTCCACCACGCTGCATTCCTCGCCGCCGACCGTCACCATGGTGTCCTCGCCGAAACCGAAGCCCGAGACCGTCAGCAGCGTTCCACCTGGGAGAGACGCCACGAGAAACACGCACACACGAGACATCCGTCAGGTCATGGCTTTAAAATTGTTTTTAAAGTTTTAAATATAAATATTTTTTAATCGTTAGAGAAAAGTTTGAGAGAAGTTTAAAGCGTCAGAAACTTCTCTTTAACGATTCAAAAACTTTTTTTTTTCAATATTTTCAATATTTTTATATATATTTGATTACATCATTGCTATACAGGCAAATTTCGTTATTCTGATTACCGATTATTTTGATAATATCCTATTAGAATTACAGTAGTAGTATTATAGCGGTGGTAGTAGTAACGTAGTTACATAGTTGTTAATGATATTATCAACTGTGATGGACACTAGTTGTGTAGGATACTACTACTGCTACTAGTGGTGGCAGTAGCAGTGGTGACAGCAGGAGTACCAGTGGGAGCATGAATGTTGTTAGAGACTGTGTATCAGGTTCAGTACCTGCCACGCTGCCATACAGTGGAGAGATGGACGTCACGTTGAGCAGGTTGGTGAAGTTTCCTTGGTAACGGACCCGGCCCAGGGTTGGGAAGGTGACCCACACCGGGTAGGTGCCGGCTGGGGCGCGGCCCACACTGCACACCTGGGTCGTGGCTGGAACATTTAAATCGACATTTTAATAAAGTGCTCTAAATACATAGTTGCTATGAGCAGCTGACTGGGGTTATTTAGTGGTTAATACTTAAAACGTAAAGTCCTTCACATTTACATTTTGGGCATTGAGCAGACGCTTTTATCCAAAGCGACTTACAATAAGTACATTTGTCAGAAGAAAGAGAAACAGCAAAACATCAGTGCCGGTACAGTAAGGATGTTCATAGAACCAAGTGCCAGGCACAATTTTTTTTTGAGGTTCACCCATTCCCCATACACAACAGAGATAGCTAGGATAAGATGCTACACAGTGCTAAGGACTGTTTTTAACTTTAAGGACATGCTACATACAATCAGTCCGTCGTTGTTAAGTCAGTGTTTTTCGACGGAAAAAACCCTCTCGCTTACCCGTGGCTTCTTGAACTTCGCATTCGGCGTCCCCAATCATGATAGAGGCGTTCCCACTGAATCCCGTCCCTGTGACGGTCAGCAGGGTCTCCAGGCCTTCCGAACCTGAAACAAATCCATCCACACAGAAAGCTGTCACCTCCTCATGGTTTGATTTGCTCATGGGTTGCAGTAGGCAGGAGGGGTTTGGGACCAAAGCCGCACCTCGAGATGGGGAGATTCCCGTGACGACGGGGGTGCGGTCCTCGGACCACTCGAAGCCACAGTCGCCGGAGCACTTGGACGAGATGCCGTTAATGATCACCTCCACCTGCGGTAACCATGACAACAGTGATCACACCCCTGTTGAGCCAGCAGCAGTTTACCCTGGGTTCAAACCCTGTGCGGATCCCACGGTACCCGCGGTTTCGTACCTGCGGGGTTCTCTCCAGCGTGCGGAGTAGCTCTCCTCCTATGTTCCTCATGAACTGCCCTCCCTTGACCTTCTCCCTCGCCTCCACCACTGGATGGTTGCCCATAACATTCGAGCCATTGATCTGTGAGGAGAGAGAAGGCAAACTTTACACTAGAAGAGAGCTTCAAGAAAAGACGTCCTTACATTGTCCTGGGAAGTTAATGGGATTCGACTTTATGACAGTCATATATACATTTAGGGTATTTAGCAGACGCTTTTATCCGATGCGACTTACAATACGTACATTTGTCAGAAGAAAGAGAAACAATGTATCGCTGTCGGTACGGTAAGAATGTTCATAGAACCAAGTGCCAAGCACTAACAATTATTAGGTTAACCCATTTCCCGTATACAACAAAGATAGCTAGGATAAGATGCTACACGATGCTAAGTACTTTTTTACCCACGAGGATGTACAACATACAATAAGTGTGTACATTAAATGCCAAGAAGAAGAAGAAGAAATAATCAAGATTCACGAACGTGCGGAAGAAAGGTCTTGTTAATGTTGACACCCGTCAAAACCCGTCAAACAAGAACAAATAACATGGCCGCCGGCGCCGCACCTTCATTAACGGCTGGTCTCCGGGCGCGGTCGTCCAGGTGACCTTCCACTTAGGCCTTCGGCAGCTGCCCTCGACCTTCACCTGGACCTGGCCCATCCCCGGGATACCCTCCAGGGCGTGCTTCAGGTCCTCCTCGCCGATGTCCACCGAGAGACCTGAGGCAGGGCATGGGGAGCAGCCATGTTGAATTGTAGTTCCCCACCAACCGAATAACTGACTACAAACCTCTGCTGTGAACTCGCTGTCATTGGCCGAACACAAACGACAGTTGGCTGTAACGATGACTGATTGGTCTGTCAATTTTTTCCTTGTAGTATAGTTTTATAAAGTCTCAAATGATGGGAATATTGTATGGGAGCAATATTCCCATCATTTCTTTATTGATGGACTGACCCTCACTAAAAGAGGGGCGGCCTTGATATTGAACATTAAAGGGGACAGATTATGAAAACACACATACCCCGCCTACAGTCACCAAACGAGCCGGGCAGCTAAGCTCCGGGAGTGTAATCCCTTTCTCTGCCGGAGCTGCCTTACTGCCCCCGATCACCCCCCGCCGGAGCTGCCGGGCTGCCGCCGAAGCTTCGGCAGCTCCGGCGGGTGTACTCTGGGAGCTGAACTGCCGCCGAAGCTTCGGCAGCTCCGGCGGGTGTACTCTGGGAGCTGAACTGCCGCCGAAGCTTCGGCAGCTCCGGCGGGTCTACTCTGGGAGCTGAACTGCCGCCGAAGCTTCGGCAGCTCCGGCGGGTCTACTCTGGGAGCTGAACTGCCGCCGAAGCTTCGGCAGCTCCGGTGGGTGTACTCTGGGAGCTGAACTGCCGCCGAAGCTTCGACTGCCGCCGAAGCGTCAGCTGCAGTCGGGCAGCTCCGGCGGGGGGACCTCGGCGGCAGTCCGGCAGCTCAGCTCCCGGAGTACAATCCCTTTCTCCTCCATGTCATGGTACAATATGGACTTCAGAGAGTCAAGGCCAAAGTTCCTTTCCCCCAATTCTTCTCAACCATGGCCGAGATATCCCCCACTACGAGTCTTTCCATGTTGTGGAAGTACCAGAGACGTCAGGCGCAGTCTTTATGATTCATAATATCATACGGCGCACAAAGAGGGCCCCGCCGTTTCCTTTTGCTCTACCTTCAGTGCGTCCGCCGTAGATCTCCACATCGAAGGTCCCGCTCAGGGGCGGGGTCGCTCGGTTGCTACGGGAGACGGTCACATTGGCCCCGCCCACCCGATACTCTGCCATGTCCTCTGTGCTGTTGGACGACTTCTAGAGAGGGAGAGAGGGAGAGAGGAAGAGAGGAAGAGAGAGAATAAACAGGGTTTATGTCAAAGAGAGAGAATTTGACAACAGTGTTTGATGATACCATATTCTAATTACTTTCTCATCGCCTGAGCAATTAACAATAATAATAACATAAATAATATATCAGCCGCACAGACAAAACTTCGGTGAGCAAGTCATTGTGTCACATGGCCAAAACAATTACATATCCATGTTCAGATCCTGACAGGTCTTTGAAGCGTCTTTGTCCGTTCATGAAGACGGAGAGCGTCGACGTGATGAAGAGTGACTGTTACCTGGAGGAAGCCGACTTCCAGGAGGGGGAAGCCGTGGGCGCAGTCGCGGGGCCGCCCGATGACCTGGTAGTGCGGCGTGCTGCTCCGGGGGTCCCGGGTGACCCGGAGGCTCTCGAAGGAGCGGCGGGACGCGCCGAACGCGGGGGGGCGCCTCCTCTGGAGCAGGGCTGCACGGGGACGTCACGAGGAAGGTCAGCCAGGGACACACGTTTTAAGGTACCTCATGAGCACTGTTGCCACAGTTACCTTGAAAAAGTAATCTGATTACTGATTACTAGTTACTCCTTAAAATAGTAACTTAGTTACTTTACTGATTACTTCGTTTTTAAAGTAACAGTTAGATTACAAGTTACTTTATTAGTTACATTTAGCTGCGACATCACCCCCTGTCGCCTCAAAATAAAAAAATCAGGGGAGGGTCAAACAGGGACACACGTTTTAAGGTACGTCACGAGGAGGGTCAGACAGGGACACACGTTTTAAGGTACGTCACGTGGAGGGTCAGACAGGGACACACGTTTTAAGGTACGTCACGTGGAGGGTCAGACAGGGACACACTTTTTAAGGTACGTTGTGTGCTTTCATGTGCTGTCATGTGCTGTCGAATCATGTGGTGTCCTGTGTCACGTTGGGTCATATACGTCATATAGAATTAGATCCAATTATGATCATCGTCAAACTGAATTGAATTCCAATCCTGCTTCCTCTTTTGCATTTTCTACTACTTATATTGTGTACAGATATTTAAATTAATCCACATATTTATTAACATCCCAATTTTGATTGTATATCTTATCCGAACTAAACCAACTATAACAGGACATAAGATGAGTTGTACCCGGGATGTTGTTGGCGGTGGGTCTCTAAACCAACTATAACAGGACATAAACTGTGTTGTACCGGGGATGTTGTTGGTGGTGGGGGCCTTGGCCAGGTGGATGGTGTCCACGTAGAAGTCCTCCCCAGCCTCGTTCTTGTACAGGAGCAGCATCTCCAGCTGGTACCTCGTGCCCACCGCCTCCCTCTGCAAGGGGCTGAGCAGGTCCACGCAGGTGTAGCTCCACCTGGAGGGGGGACACAGGCACACATATATATATACATATATATACACATATATCTATATACTTCTTCTATCCACATCAATCATTTATACCGGTCATTATAAACCCCTGATGAGGGACCCCAACATAAGCGGAGCACGTAACTAAGGACTGGCGTTATTCAGCTTATTACAAGGCTACTTACTAGAAGAAATCATCAATTGACACAAAATAGAACAACAGTGCAGATTAAAGCTTTCAAGGCGATTAAAAAAAAAAGATAAAAGGCGATATGCTTACATAATTTGTACAGCACTTTCATAAAAAAAATAGGATTCAAGTGTTTCCTCTAATACTTCTTGGGCTTCATCATTTTATCCATTTGAAGGGTTGATCTTACGTGTCGCTCTGGGAGAAGGTGAAGGGGATCTGGATTGTGGTCGCGTTGGTTTTACCGTTCGCCATACGGTAGTTGAACAACACTCCGATCTCGTTCTTCAGCATGCCTCTGTACGCGAAGCAAAGCTGGGACCAGAAACATGGGTTTCAGTTTCACTCTGAGTTTTTCTTTGAGTTGTTTTTATTAACATAAGATGCAAAAGAGCCTCAGGAGAAGATGGTTCATAAAAGGTTGTATTGAAGTTGTCAAAGCTCTTATCCAACAGAACAATATTCACCATCTACTGTGCATTGTTTCTGACAACCGATTCTTTGCATTTAAATAGCCGATTTCTTACACTAAGAATCCAGTTCACCGGTCCAGTTAACCCACAAAAATAAAGGGTTCTACTAAAACCCGATACGGATCCTTTTTGAGGAACGGGAGTCTTACCCTGGGGTTCATCTGCAGTGGTTGAGAACCGTGAGTCCTAAGGCTACGTTAATGATCCACGTTGACGCAACGCAATGACCACGCAGTCGCTTCGACGCAGTCGTGAACCTGTTTTGGTTCTGCATCGGGTTGACGTCGGGTTTTAGTGAGCGGACCAATCACAGCCCTTGCTGCAGCGTTGCCTCGACGCCAGGGAACACTTTTTGGAAGGCACGCGTCAGGCCCTTGCGGTGGACGCAAGGAGGGTCCTCAAGGACGTAATGAGTCCGTAAACCCCCTTGCGTTGTGTCAACGTGGAACCATAACCAAGCCTTTACCCTGGGGTACAGCTGCAGTGGTGGAGGAACGGGAGTCTTACCCTGGAGTACAGCTGCAGTGGGATCTGGCCGTAGAGGCGACCCGATTCCTTGCGGTAGCTTTCAGTGAACATGATCATCTGGTTCTTCATGGACCACGCTCCGCAGAAGGCCTCCTCATCGGACACAAGCACTCCCTCAGCGACCTCGTTGGACTGGGGGACAGAGACACACATGAACCTAAAGTACGTATTGAATTACAGAAAATAATGTTCCAGAAATATTTATGCACTCCAATAATCATCAGTAGATAATAATTAATGAATTAAAGGGAGTACAATTTCACTGATTCTGCATCAGATTTAGGCTTAAAGAAAGTATAACATGTCTTGTTGATTTCTTCGAGTGCTTCCTAACCCATTAAGGAGGATAAACCAAAGTAAAACCAACCTGGTCCTGGCCTGGTTCAAAGTCTCTGTAGAAGATGATGTTTGAACCCTCCATGGCTTGGACCTCGCCGGGACACTCTGCCATGAGCATCCGTTCCATCGCTGATGTCAACTGTTTTTCAGACAAACAGTTACCGTAAGGAGCTTGTAAGTGCTGAGAAAGTGACTTGGAGTTTATTTTTTTATTTTATTCAACTGCCAAACTATTAAACTTCCCAAAAACAAAACACGTGATCGTTCTTGAGATGTTGGTTAAAAGACAAATCCAGATATTTTGATGAAATGGTAAAAATTTTGATGAAATAGATCCTATACAATAATTACACTAAATACATTTTTCATATATTTTAATATCTCAAGGGGGAGGGAACCCAAAACCGTTTTATTAATCTATTTTGCAGTAGTTGATGTTGATGCACGTGTCCGAGAGAGGGTTCAGGCTCTACGACACTTATAGTGATATGAATCGTTCATTTCAGAATCATTTCAGAAAGTACCCAACATGCTAAATGACCTAAACGAGCTAGACGACCCAACATGGGCTCTGTGGGCTGAGAGCCACTGAGGAGCCACCAGAAGGTGCTCACTGTGTCGGAGGTACGTGGGAGGTGTTCACTGCGTCGACTCACCTCTTCCCCGGTGGCGTTGAAGCGGATGGGCTGTGAGGGGATTCCTCCCCACGACAGGGTGAAGCTCTCCCAGCTGCCCTGGCCTTTGGTCACCTCCGCCACGCTCACGCTCGTGCCCTCGCTCAGACTCATGGCCACCAGGTCCTCAAAGTCCCCTGCGTTGGACACATGCTGCGGTTCAGGCCAGTTCATCACTTGAAGCCCGTAAATGACTTCCTGTAGTCCACTGATGAGGTTAGGGACAGTGGAAACCTGGCAGAGCAGGGCATTAACAATGGCGGGTGGTTGGATCGAACCCCTAACGCTGGCAATGGGAATCAAACCCAGACATTCATGTCAGCATTCTTAACCCATGATGCTGTCAGCGATCATTTTACATCTTAAATCTCCCTTATCTTTCTCCTTATGTTGCTTGTTATCTATCTTTTTTACGAGGTCGGAGCTCATGTTTTACTTTGTCGGTTAGGACTGTCAGTTAGGATCTGCCCAAAGCAGTACGACAGAGAACCTCTTTCAAGATCCTTGGTGTTGTTGTGTTTTATTGATGGGTTGACCTTCGAGCCACAACGAGAGGAAGTCCCGTCTCTCCTCTCACCTCGCTCTGAGACGAAGGTGACCGTGAAGCAGGCTCCCAGGCCGTGGACCTCTTTGGAGACCTGAACCCGTTCCGGTTTGAGGGACCACAGCTCGTTCAGGGCGTCCCCCATCTCCTCGGCCGAGGCGCTGACCGCGATCGGACCTGCAACCGGAGAAAGGACAGTTAGTAGGTCAAAGATATCGTTAGCCTCATAGCATAATTGCCTAAGTCTTATTTTAATGATTATCTTGTATTAAGCGTCAAAAATTCTGAATAGATGACTTAGGCAGATATTGATTATGGAATGTTAAAGGCACTCTGATTGGCTTAGGATATAGCCAATGAGGTACAGGGAATCAGCAGGGTTAGGAGAATAGAGTTAGGTTAGATATCACAATTTGGCCAAAATATGACTCTTTTTACGTTTAAACGTTTGGAAATCAAGACAGGAGGAAAGGTGGATGTGGTAGGGCGCGGTCCCAGGGTCCTCTGTACCTGTCTCTGCGCCTCCGTAGGCCAGGCTGAAGAAGGTGCTGTCACAGGGCCGACCCACACAGCCGCTGGACACGTTCACCTTCTGGACCTCCTGCACCACGGCCTCGACGCTGGGCCAGGAGTCGAACCTTATCGCCTGGGGGGGGGGGGGGGGGGGAGAGAGGGAGAGAGGGAGAGAGAGAGAGAGAGAGAGAGAGAGAGAGAGAGTTCCATTTTATTTGTATAGCCCTTAATCACAGGTACAGTCTCAAAGGGACAAACTTTGTCAAAATAGAAAAACAAACACACAGGCAAATATTTATAGATTCAAATTTGAATATAAACATTTGCATCGAGGAAGTGATTCCTTGCGATGAGATCATCATCATCCTCATGTCTTACCTGCTCTTCATCTTCAACGTCATAGTCCGCCACGATTTGCTGGACCTCGTTGACGGCATCGTCTGATTGGTCCGCGGTGAAGGCACTCTGGCCGGTGAACAGGCCCAGTCTCAGCCCCCCTAGACCGCCGTAGTCCTGGTGGAGCACCTCCATGTAGTAGCTGGTGGGACCACAAAGACCCGCGTTAAGCATCTTAATGAGGCCCTCGTTAGAACAGATAAATGAATGAAGAAATGCAAAATACTAAACATTAACATTTTTACAAAAAATTAAAAAATGTAACACGTTTACAACAAATTTAAAATGTAACTAACATCACAACATTCAAAAAAGTATAGATATAAAGATAATTATAAACGTACATTTAAAAATTTAACTTTTTAAAGTATAACTTTCTAACTCAATTAGAAAATGTACAAGGGATAAATGTAAAGTATTTGCTGTGAGTAAGCTTATGTTTTGTCTGCACTCACGCTTTTCCTTTCTCCAGGGCCATTACTTCAGACTTCTGGGATGCTTCTTGGAAGAAAGTGCTCCTATAGCGTGTCTGAAACGCGATTTTCACCTGAAAACACAACAAAGTGAATCAAACCTAAATGTATACATTGTGACAGACTATCGACTATGGAAACATGCACCAAAATAGAAGCATATCAACCGTTGAATATGCTTTAGTTGTTGTTTTCATCCATAAATATTTTTCATATGAAGCCTCTGTAAATCCCCTTTTAAATATAAATAATATTTTAACACAATACTTGTGTTAAGGTTCCCAGGGACAGGATATTGTTCTTAGGGTCATGGGTCACGAGTTACGACTGCACACGTAAATTAAAAAGTGTTAAAGGGAACCAGTGAATAATAAAATATGCATCAATATCAACAAGCAAAGAAAAAGAAGACTGAAAATGTGTATGTTCGAAAACTTATCAGAATTGCTTGAGTCATATTTAGGCCAAATTGTGATATCTAACCTAACTCTACTCTCATACCGCTGCTGATTCACTGTGCCTCATTGGCTACAACCTAAGCCAATCAGAGTGCTTTTTACATTCCATAATAACCGTCTGCCAAAGTCCTCTTTTTTATGAATTATTCAAACCGTTTACAAGAAGAACCTTCAAATATGACTCTAGGCAATGACGCTAGGAGGCTGAACCAGACCAGCAGCAGACCTTATCCTCTGGCCGGGTGGAGTTGCTGAAGTAGAGGTCGCAGCGGTCGTCACACTGCAGGTACAGGATGTAGTCGCCGCTGGTGGGCGCCACGAAGAAGCCCCTCAGCCGGCTGCTGTAGGTCTGGTCCTCCACGCCCGAGGAGTAGGGCAGAGAGTCCCTCCACTCCGACCAGTAGCCGTCCTTGCTCGTGTTGTACGCCAAAATGTCGGACAAGTACCGGGGCCTAGTGGCGTTCCACACCTGCCTCACCCAACCGCGGCCCCCTTAAAGCAGAGGAGGCGTTAGTGTGTGTGTGTGTGTGTGTGTGTGTGTGTGTGTGTGTGTGTGTGCGTGTGTGCGTGTGCGTGCGTGTGCGTGCGTGTGTTTGTGTGCGTGTGCGTGCGTGCGTGTGTGTGTGTGTGTGCGTGCGTGCGTGTGTGTGTGTGGGGGGGTGTTTGTGTGTGTGTGTGTGGGGGGGTGTGTATGTCAATGTGTGAGTGTGTGTGTGTGTGTTCAGGAGGTCCCAGTGCAATAGTGCATTCGGTCTTTTTACCCCGTCAACAATAAATCCATCTCTTTCTCTTTGAGCTCTTAACCAAAAAAACACTTTATTTTTCTCTTTGAAACACAAACGCTACATTAATATTCACCATAACACTCACCAAAACATAGCATCAACCTAATATCTAACTTGCTTATCAACTAACTTCCTTCAAAAGCATTCCTTCTGTTGGGAAAGAACCGAAAGAACTGAAGAACCCAACCCAGATGGGTCGAGAACACTACAATCCTGTGATAGCGTGAGGCCCGTAAAACAACCACCGCAATCTGATGAAGCGAAAACAACACACAGCTTTGTTTGACATTCAGACAATCGCGCCTTAATCACTGATACAGGCGTGCTCTTTGAGGTAACCGGACAGGCTTAGGGTGCGGAGAGACACACAACCACGCATCACATCCCACGGTCACATCGGAGACACGGGCCGCGGGGTCTTACCTGGGTAGGCCGTCACATTGCCCGTCTCCATGGGCTGCTTTGGGGTGATGCAGGTGATGATCTTGTCCGACACGCTTTGCACCCTGCAGGGTTTGCCTAGGAGACGGGTGTTATTGCCCATGATTAGACTATTTAGCGCCAGCCCTGATCATACTGAATAATACAAATCATAACAATTGTAATGGTGATTAATTTAAGCACTCTCTTAATATTTTTGTATAATTGGTTTATTATTGTTATTATTATTATAATTTTTTTTTTTTATTATTATTATTATTATTATTATTATTTTGTATTATTAGCTATTGCTTGTGATACAAATCATAATAATGGTAATATTTGTATAACATCCCTTATTGTATTATTATGAGCATCATTATTTTTCATTATTAGCTAATGGTTATCAAATAAATCCTGCACAATAAATGCATCAATATACTCTAAACAATATCTTATTTAAACAACACATTTCCAAAAAAAGAGCCTCATGTCGCATCGTGTGTCTGCCAAGATCCATTCTTGGCAGAACGACGCATCCGTTTTGTAATAAAACTCTCTCTCTCCCTCCCTCCCTCCCTCCCTCCCTCCCTCTCTCTCTCTCTCTCTCTCTCCTCTCTCTCTCTCTCTCTCTCTCTCTCTCTCTCTCTCTCTCTCTCTCTCCCTCCCTTTCTCGTCTTTCCGGTTAAACTTTTTACACTTTGTATTCAGACGAAACAAAAGAATATCGCCACTAGAGCAAGACCATCGTACCTCACGCTAGGCGCCTTGTTGCCTTGACGACTGACACTTATTTATCCTTTCAAGATGTAATCTTTTTGTGTAACAGTGTGAACGGTCTGTGCCAACCGTCTACCGGTGGCATTCCGACCACAGTGCACAAAAGCAGCCGTCAAAATATCGTCACACGATGAAACCTTATCTCTCACCTGTCGAGGACATATCAAGATAAATACATGGATAAATCTATAAATAGATGCATGGATCCACAAAATATATATATACATGAATGTATCATTGATAAATAGCGATAAAAATGAAAAATGTATTATAAGAAATAAGAAAGAAACTGCCAGACATTTGGCGGTTGATAGCAGTAAATGTTTTCAGACTCCAAGCTCTGTGTCAGACTTTGTTATTGGCCCAATTAGCACATAGGGGCTCCTTCAAGCCGCCCCCCCCCCCCCCCCTACTATAGTACTTTATGCTTCATTAGCGGACGGTTAGCAGCCCCCGCGGGGCGCAGGCTCCACGCTGGGCTAGTTACCTCCCACCAGCACCACGGCCGGCTGGTCGGTCTCGTCGAAGAAGCGGCCCTGGATGCTGACAGGGTTGCCCCCCAGCACACTGCCTTCAGACGGGGAGACCCCCGTCACCTCTGCAGGGCGGGAGACAAGGTACGCTTGATCAGATGAACGAGCGATGGTTCACCTCAGTTTGTTTTGTTATAAGAGAGACTAACAGGATAATTTTGCATTTACTTAACAACAAATACATATCAAAAGTATTAAAAAATATATATATTATTTAATTAATTAATGACAAATATTATGAATTATTCCCTTACTAAATACATGCATCAATAAAATAAATTGATGGAGAAATTCTCAAGGAAACTGAGGAGGACTCATACCTGCATACGTTTGGAACATGGAGAGTTTGTTCCCAGCTGAGATCCTGAACAGGTTCTTGTCTGGTAAACTCCTACAAGGCACAATGCAGGCATGTATTGATATTATATATGTATCCTGTATACTAACTATTCATCCTTCTAAAGTAAAATGACAGGCATCTCAAAATCAAATCATAGTTCGTCTCAAATCACCTTCCGTAATTAGCGTCGAGGATGTAACTCAGGTTGTGATGTCCTGTTTTGGAGCAAGAACAAAACAGAATTGTAACAAACATGCACGTCTCAAGTTAACCCTGTCAGGAGTTTGAATCAAAGTTGAACCAAAGATAACCCATTGATGAGTAACTCTTTCATAAGGGTGAGGTTTGTGATGACCTACCAACATAAGTTCCTGTTATTCTGCAGCTCATGTATCCCCACCAAGAGTTTTCAGTGTCCAGATGAAGCCGGTACCTGTGTGAATACATGAATGGCATCACCTCATTGACCCGAGTATCAGACACCAGTTCTCACGCATTATTATTATGTAATTTGTTCGTTCATTCATCTTTACTTCTATTATTTATCCCTCTGTCGTTCTCTCTTTATGTCTCTCCCTCTTTATTGGTATTGTTTTGCATTCATCCATTTGTGCCATCAGTAAGATATCAATATCAGTGCTTCTGCTCCTTTATCTACCCCCACCGCTTTTGGTCAGTAGTTATTTCGGGCTCTTTTCTTTTACACCTGGGTATTCTTTTGTGTGTCTGTACTGTCTCAACGACACAAGGCCCCCAGCTTTCATTTGGCCTCTGTTGGTTAGCCTCTCTTTGTCTGATATAGTTTCTTTGTCAGTTGGCCTCACTTAGCCTCTATGTCAGTTAGCCTCTGTGTCAGTTCTCCTCTGTGTCAGTCTCTGGGTTGGTTAGACTCTGTGTATGTTAGCTTCTGCCCATTAGTCCTCCGTGCCAGTTATTCTGTGTCGGTTAGCCTCTGTGCCAGTGGAACCTCTTTGTATGTCGGCCTCTATGTCAGTTATCTTCTGTATCATTTAGCCTATCTGTCAGTTAACACTCTGTGTTGGTTAGCCTCTAGCGCTATCTCCAGGGGACATTCCGGACAAGAAGGTGTTTGTAAGATTGTCAACAGAGGGGGCCTTAGCAGTCAGGTGGGGTTTACTCACAGTTCATCTGAGTCTGGCTTCAGCAGCTCACAGGGCATGCCACCCATGTAGGCTCTACAACAAAGGATTGTGTACAGGTTGTGTACAACTCGTTTTAATAAAAATTCAAAAATAGGGAAAACACAATTCTTGGGAAGGGAGTAGCCATGGTAATTACACAATAGGGAAGTGGAAGTTAGGTCACGCTGGTCGCCAACTCCTGAAGAACGAATATGGTCCTAGAATTGCGGTACTAGAAATGCGATACTAAGCCTGCACCATAGCATGCAAGTAACCATAGTAGCACCGTGTGACGTCAACTTCCCATTCCCTATTAAGTCTTGTGAGGTGCTACAAGATCGGGAAGTTAAAAGGTATGTCCCTCGACACGCAACTTATGAAAGCATCATAGCGACTATGGCTTTTCGAACTTTATCCAATTTTCACCTGAGGAATCTGGAGTTGATGCCATTGGTACTTGTGGCTGTGTTGCTTCCGTACACATCGGTGAAGATCCGTCCTCTTATGGTCACCACGGTACCTGTTTGTTAAGCATGGAGCATTTACGCAGTTAATGTGTTAAGTTAAGTGTGTTTGTACCGCCGCATTACTTGATAAATAATAAATCAATCTAGAGCTCAGTGGGCTCTTTTGCAGTATTTAAACAAAGCTCAACTTATAGGTAAACCAACCCGTATAAGTATAGGTATCCCTTAAGTTAACCAAGTGGGTGCGTTAAGGAGCAGCACAACACAAACAAGTTGGAATTCAATCTCACTGCTGGGGTCCCATAAGGGGGCAGGATGTAGAACCTGGCAGGGTTGTTCTATAACACCCATGGGTGTGTATACCCTGGGTTTACCTGGAGGACCAGTGGTTGGGCTGATGGACTGGATGGAAGGAGTCCGATACCAGCGGGTCTAAAGAAAACAACAAACGCCCACGAGAAAACAAAAGTTAACAGCAAATCATTAACAAGAAAAAGGAAATCACGACAATTTATCTATTTATGTTAAGCATTCATCTAAACAATGGATTCCAATATTTAGATGAAGATTAATACTTCATCTAAAGATTAATATTTTTTATGAATGAACATTGATATTGCGATAGTATTTTTGCTTTGGGAACTAAAGTATTGGAGAGACAGGAAGAATGGTTGTGCAGACAGGAGGGTGGAGAGACAGGAGGAAGGGTGGTGCAGACAGGAGGGTGAGTGGTGGAGAGACAGGAGGAAGGGTGGTGCAGACAGGAGGGTGAGTGATGGAGAGACAGGAGGAAGGGTGGTGCAGACAGGAGGGTGAGTGGTGGATGGACAGGAAGGGTGGTGCAGACAGGAGGGTGAGTGGTGGAGAGACAGGAGGAAGGGTGGTGCAGACAGGAGGGTGAGTGGTGGAGAGACAGGAGGAAGGGTGGTGCAGACAGGAGGGTGAGTGATGGAGAGACAGGAGGAAGGGTTGTGCGACAGGAGGGTTAGTGGGGATGGACGAAGGTTGGTTGCAAGACAGGAGGGTGATGTGGATAGACGAGGAAGGGTGGTGCAGGACAGGAGGGTGGGTGGTGGGAGAGAAGGAGGAAGGGTGTGCAGACAGGAGGGTGGTGGTGAGAGACAGGGAAGACGGTATGGGTGACGTACGTATAGAACTCTGCAATGTCCCGGCACCCCCTGGCAACTTGTTGCAGGGATGGGACTCCCGTCAACAAGTGTACATGCAGAAGTCGGTCCACGGGCATGGCTCTAGTGCCCCAGGACAGGCAACACAGGGACAAGCACACAGGCAGCACACAGGACAGCACACAGGACAGTACACAGGACAGCACACAGGACAGCACACAGGACAGCACACAGGACACATCGGTCAGACTGTTCAAACAGCAGGAAACACCACATTGAGGAAAGGGATACCTGTCAGTACATGCTAATTCTTAATGGGTTGGGTTCAAATCTCTTGATCTTACTTGGCTTTATTTCTTGCTTCGTTTTGTGTTTGTAACAATCAAGGTCTGAACATTGGACACCTATTGCGCTTTTCAGCATGTTTGTTGTCCGTCTTTTTTTCGCTATGGCAACACCGTCTGCCTGGTTTGTGTTTATTGTTGGACAATCATTGGCTTTTTGCATATTGCTATTTTTTATTAATATAACCTTCGGAAAAAAAGAATAATTATTGACAATGTGTTTGTCGTAACTGCAGGCCGAGCCTGTCTAAAAACTGGGGGTAGCGTGCCGATGTTAGCAGTGGCGGATTCAGCAAATTGGGGGCCCAAGGCGAAGATATGTATGGGGCCTACCTCATCCGATCTTTAAAAGAGTACGGAGAAAAGAAAATTACAGAGTGAATGGTGGATAGGCAGGAAGTAAAGGTTGGAGATGAGAAAAAAAAAAACTTCCACTTTAAACCCTGCATACACTACTCCAAAATGAAGATGGAAAGCAGAGAACACACAAAGTGTAGCACTAAACAAACTAAAAGTCACGATGGAACCCAAAAGAGAATAAGGTTTCAGATAACACCTGTCTTTGCCAAAATACCAGGAAAATCAGCACTGTTTATTGTTTATCAAATCAATATCAATATAACCAGCAAGACAAGTAGAGTAAACCCCCACAAACAGTCATATACTTAGCAAAGCATCACAAACAGCCATATACTTGAATGAATCGATGAATAATTTACTTGTGTGAGTGGGAGTGAGGTTGCAATTTGCCATTGCACTTGAGATTGACATGTCAATCATTCTACAAACAAACCCCTTGTACAAGATACAGGGTATTGTACGTGAATTTACATTACATTTGAGATTGAACATTTCAATGTTCAATCTAAAGTGTGTCATCGCAAAAAAGTGTGTCATCTTTGGCAGGGTTGCCAAATACTTACAGGCGTCTTTTAGCTTTTTTTTTTATTTGAGCCGCTTGGATAACTTTAATCCTAACCCTTTTCTTAACCCTTAATTTTATTTTCACGTTTAGACCCGTCTTGCTTCGTCTCTGTGTGTATTAAAAAAAAGGTATAGATGATATATATATTTATGTATTTTTGAGGTTGGTTGGGGGACCCCCTACTATGGGGGCCCCAAGCGGCTGCGGCCTATGCCTCTATGTTAAGACCGCCCCTGGATGTTAGGAGCGTTGGTTATTTTGGATTTGCACCATAAATGTGGTGAGTGACATGAGTGTTGTGTTGTGAGTGTTTGTCTAGACTCTAGACCATATAGGTAAGCCTATTGCTGTAATATGTGGAGTAATGAGGAAGAAGCCTCATTATTAAACATGTTGATTTCACAATTGAGATGAGCTACAGTATCAATATTTGGCAAGCCCCAAACTTCTTCTGAATGTGTGCGCGCGTGTGTGTGTGCGGTGCACGCGGGATTCCTTTTTGATGACGTCATACACAGTCCCCCCACTTAAAAAAAAACCCACTACACCAGTGCTCCTTACCATCTCTGAGAGGAGCTGGGTTCCTTCTCAAGGTTCTTACCCGTCTGGGCTTTGGCTTGTCCAAGTTCATAGGGCCCTAGGGTTATGGGGTAACCTAATGTGGGTCTGTGAAGCCCTTTGAGACTGTCACTGTCACCGAGAGCTATAATGTACCTGCTTCCATGCTACCAATCCTGTTGGAGGATCCCCCTTCAATTATCAGCTTTCAAAATAAAAGCCTATTTTGTTGCTATAATCTGAGTAGTTCCTGTTGTCTTTTTATGTCGCTCAAGGCATAACTGGATGGAACCGGCAGGCTCACATAACAATCACCCAACACAATATAGACAGACAGGGAGCACAACAAGAATGCAACAAAAGACAGGAGATCAATTAACAGCCACGCAACAGCCTTCAGAAAATACAGACAACTTGGGGAATGCCATTGAAATTATATTACGCTCTAAAGTTCTGATGTCTGTAAGGACAAAGGGGCCCATAGGGCCATAGCGCACGTGAACGTGACACCTTTGGGCAGCAGTGACTCTAAGGACCTGTCTCTTATAAAATAATTTTACATTTTCATTTTGCCACTTTCCTAATTTTCAACTGAGTTCTTGTGGTTTATGGAGTCATGGCCCCGAATGAATCAAGAATGCCGGTGTTATTGTCGGACTATCCATGCCCTGTTTCCATACAGACGTACCTGGTGTAACACATGATCTGCCCGCCGTGGGTCGAGTCTCTCTCGACATCACACGGAAAAGACAAAGTGGCAGACACCAGAGTCACCCTGTTGCCAAAATCATTGTTCGTTGGGTTGAGCTGAAACTGGCGTTCCTGGGCAAAACCTATAGACACCAATAGTACCAATAATTTAAAAAAACTAAAAACATAACCTGGGGAAGACATCTTTATGCATATTTTTTTATTTGTTCTAGACTATTCAATATTGAAACAAGTGCAACTGCAGTCTAGGGTGAACCTGAGTCAAATAAGATGTTGATAACTGATCTATAACGGAAATACAATTGAGACTGTCGTGTGGGATTATTTACCGTCTCCTTCGATTGTAAACCGCATTGCTCCATTTATGCTGCCTACTCTCGGGCCCACCCTGTCAATCCTTTGAGCGTCTGGGGGCGAGGGGAAAAAAAGCAACATTTCAAAACAATGACAATATGTGGCGTGATTCATTGAACAAGTTTGGGCAGGTGAATATTTCAAAATGCATGTTGATTTGGCCGATGGCATTTTGTTTATTCGAGACGTTGGTCGTGGTTCAAACCCCCCAAAACGTACTGCAACTGAGGCAAAGTGCAAGGATGAGAGCGCCTGGCACAAGTGGATTGCTCCGCGCCATCCTGCTGGGAGGAGAGTCCCCGCGCGCCGTGAGTCCTGGTCCGCCGTGCGTCACGTCACACAGTCAAAATTAAAGTTACGCTGTGGTAACAGCAACGTATGACCTGTAGATATGCAGATACATTTATAAAGGTTAATATTCACCAAGTTCGCAGGAGCAAAGCACGGCATTGGTTTCTGTTTGTTTTGCTAAAATAATCGTATATTTTTTTGGTTTAAAAATATATAATATATAAAGAAACAAATATGTAATGATAAAATGTATTTTAACCAATTACAACGTTTTCTTCTTTTTTTAAAACATCAATTACGTTTGGCTTACCTGCAAATCCCGGAGAGCAAATACCTGTCCTACACTGAATACACACAGGCAGTCAAAGCTATTTATGGAGTTTCTGTGACAGCCTCTGGCAGTGAAACGTTAGGTCCACCCATCCACAAAAGTGTAGCCTAGCAATGCAATGCAAATCAACTTCCTTTTATATGCCCTTTGATATCGCGTGTGTCACAATTAGGCGTATACAGGTCCATGATGTCAAAGGGCATACTAAAAAGGAAGTGGATTTGCACTGAATATAATTATTTTTATTTCTTGCAAGTTTAAATTCGGCATTCTAGCATGTGTTTAATGTGTAGGCTATATTATATAATATATCAATTCGTGGAACTTTTATGATTGACCAATTGGGCCTCCTTACAACTCTTGTATGAAGATGTTGCACTATGTTTATTGCTCATTAAAATATCCCAATATTTTCGTTGCCATTCAACTGATGGACTGCGCTTGTCGACCACACCCACTGGAAGCAGGCGCGTGCCGTCCATATGGGCAGGTTGGTCGAACTTGCAAAAGCATCTCCCAAAAGAATAGTTCCTCAGTAGTTCATGGCTCCAAGTCTATTTTTAATAATGTGAATTTCACATTAACTAGCCTATCTATAGTTTCTGTAGGCTTTCCGATTATTTTGGTCTGTTGACAACAAATTTTGGATGACGGGGGTGATAATTGAGTTTAACTTGTCATGGAATGTTGGGCAGAAAGGCCCAGCTAACGCGTTCCTCCGTGTTTATCGCATAACCCTGCAGGCTGCAATAAGAATTGCATTCAGCGCTAAAGGAAGCCTATGTGGCCGTAAAGTAGTCTGCCCATGGTCATATTCTAGAACTGTTAAATTGTCAAATTATTCTGCGCGCATCTTTCGTCGTTTCTATATCAGATGCAGATATGGCGAGTGGTGTTGCACCTGTGAGTAACAGTGTTGAGTTTCTGTAAAAAAAAAAAAAACACATTTGAGAGGATAAAATTGGAAGAGAAGTTAGAAATCAAACAACTTGGCCCAGACAGAAACGACATAAACATTATCCAACAAACGAAGGATAGGGGGGAACTTACAACGTAACTTTCTCCCGAGCATGGTATGAAAAGAAATAATGGCTATGTGGTTGCTCAAAGAGAAACGCTGTGTTTTGTTTCCCATGTCTACTTTTTCGAAGTGTGTGCACAGGACAAGGGGATAATATATATATATATATTAATATATTAATATCTATATATATATATATATATATATATATATATACATATATTAATATGTATATATATATTAATATATATATATATATATAATGTATAAAACAAGGTTATATATGCATATAATATATATTACAAAAACAAATTGTGGGGGTGGTCATATGCCAGTAGTTTCTTCCGCACTGAAATGTAGGGTCAGCGCACGCTACTTTCTGGAAGGTAATAATGTGGTCTATGTAGCCTATGTAACCCTCTTGATAAGACTTAAGTAAATAAAAGAATCATATATTTATAGAAGAGCGCTACACAGTAAACTCTTTCTTCTTTACTTTTGGGTTTAGTCATAATAGAGAACATGCAGGTTTAATGGCGTGGTGAAGTCATGGTGTGTTTCAGACCCTTACAGTATCTGCTGTGGGGAGGAATCCAAATGTTGTTCTATTTTTAAAACTTTTCTGTTAATGCAGCAGAATTAAGCAGAACAACCGTTTAGTCAGCCGTCTGGGGCGTTTGGGGTACTCAGTTGGATGTCATTTGTCACGGGGGGTGACTGTTAAAGGTTTCGAAACCTCTGCTCTATAGGACTTCGGATCAAGAAGTACCAAGATGGTGGGCTTGAACTTCATCATATGGATCTTCAACTCAGGGCAGCTCACACCCTGAGCTGATGATGTAGACCAGCAGAGGTGAAGTAGGCTGGGTATCTGAGAGTGAAGGGGTTCATCTCTCAAATTTCAATTGTCATCCCCATGCTGAAAAACTTGTTAAGAGTGGAGCACATGGATGTAACGTGTACTTATCCTCCTTTGTACACACGGCTTTTCAACTCACATTAAAGCCTTAAAATAAAACGGTACACAAAGCCTCCAGCACACAGAAGCAGATTGTCAGTCATCCCATTAAGCATGATAAGCGAGGTAATCCATAGTGACCACACATAATAACACAACGGCTGGAGGGTATGCTACCGTCTGCTGTGGGTATTTCCACCATGTGTTGTCAAGCAATCACATCACAATAAGAGTAATGTGGACAAGCAGGTTCTGCCTTTGATCTAAGCACGCACGCAACCATCAATTTAGTCCCCGGTCGCACTCTGCCTTATCTTCAACACTTGCATTGTGTTGTGATGTATGGGTTATGTATGGACCCAGCCAGTCAACACGAACAAAAGAGAGAAAAATGTTAACTATGATTGTTACATAACATCTCTATTTCCATCCGTGGTCGTCGAAGACATTTATTAACAGTCCACTCCGGAGGGATTTTGACGGCAGCAGGTCTAGTCGCGCCAAACCCACGGTGCCAGTTTATGTAACAGCCAACAGGGAGGTGAACTCAAGCCTCCGCACGGCCCCATGTGTGATGAGGATTCAAGTAGAAAATAGCATTCGTCGAGATAATGTATTTTTAGAATAAACACAACAAAAGTCATGCAAATTATCAGTTAAATTAAAAAAACGGTTTCGAAAGAAAAGAGGGAAGATATTTGCCCTGTTCCAGAGTGATATAAAAGACATTCATGTTAAACAACATTTTTTTTGAAAAACTGTTTTATTTCAACAAGAACAACACCAGCGAACAAACAAAAATTAATATCAAAATGCAGGATGTAAAAAAACTAAATCATAATAACACTTCTCACGACACGGTACGAGTATCAACACCTGTGGTCCAGGAAAACTAAATGGCGTGCGTTTCACAAGGTGGCGTGCTGAGCGAGGAAGGCCCGGATCCTCTGGAGCAGCTCCTTCTTCACACTGTCGGGGACCAGCGCTGCCAGGGAAACGAAGAGGGAGGTGAGCGGTGTGAAACGCCGTATAGGAAGGGGTCCTCTACAAATCAACATGCTACAGGTTGTGTGCAGTCCTCTGACACCCATGTCACACAAACCTCAGACGTAGGGCAGGAAGGGAGGTTGAAAACATCAAGCAGCGATGCTCTTAATGTTAACAGTATGAGAACCAAAAGGTGTTCTAATGCCTAGAGCCTATTTTTCTTTTTAGATAAAAAATGCTTCCAAATCACTATGCTTAGAATGGGAAAGACCGATAAAAAAACCTAAAATAAATGTTACCTTATTAGACTTGCTAGACAGCATCTGATCAGTAAAGGCTTCGAACAAATCCTCTACGTCCGAGAAACATAACTTATATCAAGTGTATGTTTATCCAGTGAACACTTGCTTCCCTCCATCTCATGTTCTCTCCCCCGTTGTGACTTCATCTACTAACGACATGTTCCGTGTTTGTTTGCGGTAGCTTTACATGATGGATTCACAGGGAGCATATGTGTGTTGGGTGTACACTACGGTACCTCTGCCTTTTGGTGTGACTTCTGTGACGAGGTCCTCCACCGTCACGTGCTCAAGGCCCTTTTCTCTTATCACGTCTGAACACAAAGACACACACAAACAACACACTATCTTTGAAAAACGTTGACATTGCAATTGGAGTTCAGTTTCTTCAATGTGGCAAAGTGGTTTTTTTTTGCATTATATTGCTCCTTCCCTTTCTGAGCTGGTTATGTTATTGTAACACACACACACACACACACACACACACACACACACACACACACACACACACACACACACACACCACACCACACACACACACACACACACACACACACACACACACACACACACACACACACACAAACCTTTGCAGTGTGCTTTCAGCTGATCTTTCCATCCACACTCCACAAGCTTCGCCCGCAGCAATTCTTTCAATCTATAAAAAAATTGGCATCAAATTTTTTTGCGGACAATATATTTCGACTGAACCATTGGACTACAGCTGGGCATTGCTTACCGCTCCCGTTCCCCCATTTCTATCAACTTTTGGTTAATTGCAGCCCTCATTTGGGAATCCTTGCTCATGGTAGGCCTAGGACTCTGCAGGAAGAAGACTGATCCTCGTTTTTCTCGATACGACAAGTTTTCGGAATTACGGGATGGTATATTTCTGGACCAAATCTTAGATTTGCGGCAGATCAGCTGGGACGCATACGGTCCCTTATTCAAGTTCGCCGTCGCGTCCGAAGAACATCTCGATGGTTCCACTGACGTTTTGTCGAATGTTTCCACATTTTTTTTTTCTGTTCAACATCAAACAGTAACATCGTTGTATGATTTATCATTTGTATACAAATCGTGCAAAGCCAAAAGCCAAGCCAAATATCATCATTATACATATTATATTGGCGGATAAAGTTCGGACTCTAAGACCCACAATGCACCACTCATTATGGTCCGTCGTCAAAGCGCCTCGTGTGCAACAAACAGGAAGCCCGTCCTGTAAACACTTCTCCATGTGTGAATGAGCTGCGTGTGAATCAAAATAAGATATGTCTTCGCCAAATTATTCACTCAAGGTCAACAGAGAACTATTAGATCCTAACTTTGAAAGTTATAGATTGTCTCTGGATCCCATACCAAGTTACAACGTTGAGCTCGATGCCGGTGAGACAATATAAATAATTAATATTTAGCTGCCTGGTAGCCTATACGTAAGTTATAACATTCTGATTAAAATCGCCAAACACAGTTTATTAATAAAACCCAATGTTCCTCTTAATTCTGGAGCGTATGGTTGGTTTTTTGATGTCTTATGATGACATTCTATTTTGGATGCTACGAGACAGCATCAACTCGTTCATGCAAAGTAGAAGATGCTTCAGGAGTGACGTTAATTATATCCGACCATGATCATGTAACTTTAGAGGTGTGTTCATTTCAATATCACTAAAATGAAAAAGCTGATGTATACATTCACATATGTTACTTGATTGAAGCATGTCTTCATTGGATGATGGATTTGTTCTCTCTTGACAGCTGTGGAAGAGGTGAAGTTGAAGGACACTCAGTACACCCTTGATCATGTGCGGGCCTTCGGCATGTACAACTATCTACACCTGGACCCCTGGTATCCAGACAGCGTGTTCTTTGTGGATTGTAAAGGAAGAGTCCTCAACCTGACAGTGACTTTGGTATGGATCTCAGCTGTCATTCGTTCTCCCTGATTGTTCCTTGCGTGACATCTGTGCTTTTCCCCCTTAACAATCGGTTGTGTATTGAACCTCACACCAGAGTATCGCATATAATCGGATTCAGGCTCTCGACACTGAGTGTTCACACTGTTACTTTTCTGATTTCCATATGCATTTAGAATTCGTCGTTCGAACAGCAGGGGGCGAACGTGTGACAATTGACCCACCTAAATGAGATCACGTTAGATTTACCTGAGGTTTCTGAGACTTTTTATTGTTTATTTTATGTTCAATATTCCCCATTCTTTAAATGCCATATTCTAATATTAGTCTTTTCTGATAGCATCACAATTGGTTTTACTATAATTTGTTTCAATGTGTATTAATAATATATGATATCACATATATTATCAGTATTTAATACAAAAGATTCTATGAACAAGGTGATACCGCCATAACTATTGTGAAGCAATTATACATTTTGCAATGGAGTCATTGTACCAGATAATTATCAAATATGGATGCTAAATATTTGCAGCGTACAGTTGTACCATTTTTAGATATGCGATTAGCTGTTGCCTTTTCCGTTTTGCTTACTTTTTTGGGGCTGCTACTCAGAAAAACCCAGCATATCTAAAATGTCACATCACTTGTTTTTTTTTATTAACTGCTCGTAGTTTGCGATAAGAACTAGTCAGTAAACGGACAATGGAAGAAAGACGGTTCGTTGGCGAGGGTCCCTATAAGTCAATTCCTTGACCTATTATACCATCTATTATTCAAACATAATTGTCACGTGACAGAGATGCGAGGAGGGCGGGAAAGGAGGGTAGAGAGGAAAAAGTGTGGAAATGGTTTGGAGATGGGAGGGAGAAGTGTGAGAGATAGAAATATGAGAGAGGTGGGGAAGGAGCGACGGGAAGAGAGAAGGAGAGATGGATGAGAGAAGGATAGAAGGAGAGATGGATGAGGTGGAGGAGAGAAAGACATTGTGAGGAGTTAGGGAGAGAGGAAGCTGGGCAAAGTCCTAATCATCCGAGACCCCTTTTTAATGTGAAAGACCCCTCAATCTGAACCATGATTACATGTAATTGGTCACACCCAGACCCATCTCCCGGCGACTGATAGTTATCACACCGTAAATCAGGCGTTAAACACAAACATAAGCTGTCACTGGCTTTCAGTGGCGCCATTAAAGGTCTCTGCATGGAGATCTGTCGTGTTCATATTCTAATTACAATCATCACATCATAATTACCCTTCCCCTGCCCATGTCTTTTGTGCGGATTCAAGAATGGACAGAGGCCATTGTACACCGGGGGCTCGCCATGCACGGGGTTAGTCTGAACCGTACGTGACGGGGAGGAGGGAGAAGAGTCCTCTGGGGGTTCATCTTAACGTTATGAGACGCGGCTATAATCCATCACTCGCTCCATGGTAACTAGGGAGCCCTTTGTGTCCTTTTTCCTTCCCCCTCTTTGTGTTTTATAAACCTCCCCCTCATGCGTGACAGGTTATGGAGGTACACGTGGCATCACCGCCAGGGCCTCTTGGTACCGGTCCGCCTGGTGGTGGTGAATCACGCCCCCCCCCCCCCCCCCCCCCGTCTCATGGACGTCCAGATGGGTCTTAGATGACGGTTCTGGCGCTCGAGCTCAGCCATCTGATGGAGTGCGTTGGGGGGGTTTTCCCTTATGGCTGCGTCGTGGAGAGGAGTGATGACGGGCACCGTGGCTGGTCCTGGGAGAGGGGGGCTTGGGTGGAAGGGCGGGAACTCTGTGTGGGGATGGGGGGACGGGGACGTGTGTGTGTGTGTGTGTGTGTGTGTGTGTGTGTGTGTGTGTGTGTGTGTGTGTGTGTGTGTGTGTTGTGTGTGTGTGTGTGTGTGTGTGTGTGTGTGTGTGTGTGTGTGTGTGTGTGTGTGTGTGTGTAGAGGTGAGCCTGGGGCCCTGGTCCCCTCACATCTGTAACAGCCCGGTCTCCGTTGGAGGGACGCAAACAAGAAACGCACACGCTAAGGTGCACACACGCATGCGCACACCTGTGAGTGTGTGTGCGTGTAACTGATTTCCTTTCCCCTCTTACAGCCCATCTGAGGCTTTAGTGGACCTCCGTGGAAATAAATAAGAAATATGTTTGTTTGCGAGGTGAATACTAATGCATAAGAATGTGAGTATCTTACTACACAATCCTACACCTAGAATAGTGTGGCGTCATGTTCGTTGTGTTGTGCGACTGTTCAGTCGTGTTCCCGTGTGGACCGCCACCCTCCCTAACCGATGTGTTGGGGTGGGGGGGGCTCTCTTTGGGGGGGATCAGGACACGGCGCTGGGGAAGCCCAAGGAGGTGTTCCGGCTGAGCCCCGACGGAGGCTGTGAGGAGCCGCTGTGCCCCTCCCTCAGCCTCCCCTCGGCCAGCTGGGCCGCGCTCTCTGACGGCACGGGGAGGCTGTACCTGCTGCGCACCAGCCAGAGGGGGGAGAACTCCCACCTGCAGTGGGAGGTGAGCACCAGCACACACACACACGCGTCGCACATGCATACACAGTACACACACGCACGCACACACACACACTCACACCAGCCAGAAGGGGGAGATCTCCCACCTCCAGTGGGAGGTGAGCGCACGCGCGCACGCCAGCCAGAGGGTGGGAGAACTCCCACCTCAAGTGGGAGGTGAGTGCACACGTACACGTACACCTGCACACATGTACACATGCGCACACATGTACACATGCGCACACATGTACACACACACATAGACATATACACATGCTGTACATATAACATAATCACACATACACATACAAACATATAAACACACACATATGCACACACACACACACTCACACACCTAAATACACACACACACATGCACACACACACACACACACGCACAGATGCGTAAATACACACACACCCCTCTAGATCCAGTTCCTTAGAGAGACCCACTCACAGGGCTTCTGAAGCTCCTATTTGAGCCCGTCATTCGTCTTTACAAGCACTTTAAACGACAAGTGGACCCAAAATCGTGGATTATCTTGTCAAACTTAGTACACTTATGCTGTTACGAAAAATAACACAGGTTCTTATTCATTTGAAGGGGAAAGGTGCAAAACTGAAGACTCCAAAAACGTTTATTTTTTAATGTCTCGTAGTGTTGTATTTAGAGTTGAAACGTGGTGGGCTCACGTACCCTTTAAAACATAGAACATGGACACCTTGGTGGGGACAGATTTGTATACGGCTTGTAATGACTAATGATGACGAATGATCTACACAACATCCCAGCCGGTGGGAAAACATTTAGATTCCCTTAAGATTCCCAATCTGACATGTTGACAGAGAGTCCCCATCCAGAGACGGAGGAGAAAAAGTTATCCAACTAGTTTTTAAATTGAGTTCCCCCCCTGTGAGTCCAGGCGTACGAACCTAGAATACAGTATCGGAAGCTCATTGCTATGCAAATTTGTAGTTGGCTACTACGGGTACTTACTTTTCTGTATTTTTGTCAAGAAAATGTTTCACAAAAGAGAGAAAAATAGAACAAAAAGACCATGATGCAACGCACACGCACACGCGCGCACACGCACACGCGCGCACACACACACGTGCGCACACACACACGCACAGATGCGTAAATACACACACACCTCTAGATCCAGTTCCTTAGAGAGATCCACCCACAGGGCTTCTGAAGCTCCTATTTGAGCCCGTCATTCGTCTTTACAAGCACTTTAAACGAAAGTGGACCCAAAAACGGGGATTATCTTGACAAACTTAGTACACTTATGCTGTTACGAAAGATAACACGGTTCTTATTCATTTGAAGGGAAAAGGTGCAAAACTGAAGACCCCAAAAACGTTTATTTTTTAATGTCTCGTAGTCTTGTATTTAGAGTTGAAACGTGGGGGGCTCACGTACCCTTTAAAACATAGAACACGGACACCTTGGTGGGGACAACCCCGTGTGATGTCACCGCGGGACAGATTTGGATACGGCTTGTAATGACTAACGATGACGAATGATCTACACAACCTCCCAGCCATTGGGAAAACATTTAGATTCCCTTTAAATTCCCCATCTGACATGTTGACATGAGTAGAAAAAGTTATACAAATATATTTTAAATTGAGTTCCCCCCCTGTGAGTCCAGGCGTACGAACCTAGAATACAGTATCGGAAGCTCATTGCTATGCAAGTTTGTAGTTGGCTACTACTTTTCTGTATTTGTCAAAAAAATGTTTCACAAAAGAGAGAAAAATAGAAAAAAAAGGACATGATGCAACAACACACACACACACACACACACGACGACAACCACACACACACACACCACACACACACACACACACACACACACACACACTGACTCAGTGATTCAGTGATTCACTGACTCACCCGTTCACCCACCAACCAACCCCCCCCCCAGCCCACCAACCACCCTTCAGGCTTCACACATTTACAAGCAGGTGCCCAGAGACCCCCCCCCCCCCCCCCCCACACACCTTGGTATTGATCTCAACCCCCACACCAACAAGGCCCTTGCGATCACCACCCTCCCTAACGTGCCGGCGGTGTGTGGCCGACGGCGCGCCCCACAGCCCCAGTTCAACCAGCAGATGGGCGAGCCCTTCGTCATCCTGCACAGCCTGGCCCACGTCCAGGGGGGGGTCCACAGCCTGGAGGTGCTGCTGCTGCGGGTGCAGAAGGACCCCCAGGAGAGCAAGGGCAGCGGCTTCTCCGTGACCCTGGAGTGGATCACCGTCGCCGCGCAGGGTGAGTGAAACTCCGCCGTCAGGCATGCGTCAGATGTTCGGTTTCTGTTTCGTTTCGTGTTTGTTCTTCGACCAATCGTGTCGCTGGAGGCGGGGATCTGCAAGTGTGTAACTGGTGAACTTTGTTGAACTACTTTGACAAACTCGGCCGGCAGGAGTAAACCCGTAAAAAAGGTTTCAAATCAACCCCCCCCCCCCCCACGTAGACTGGACAATGCAGAAATATTGGCGGAAAAAAATCCCGTTCATAAAGCTTTATTCCCTCGCACAAATTGCTTTTCTTTTGTAAAACATCTCCCGCCGGAAACATGACATAACTCTGCCTCCTCAGTACCTTCAGTCCTTGGTTTCCGGCCTGGGCTCTGCGTCCCCCCCCCCTCTCCCCGAGACGCTCTGCTATAACATAATAGACCCGCCTCAGCCATTGCGATAAGCCAAGCCCGTGATTCACCAACGCAGACCCAGACCTGTGTGCTCCAGAACGAGGCGCTGTGGCCCCCTGCGACTCCTCGATATGAAATTACGGAATAAAAGCCCAGAGACATTTGATGTCTGCCCTTCATGGTTTCATTAGAGACTCAGGGATGGGCGCTGCTCGCTCCTATTGTTGTGCTTAAGGTCCCCCCCAGTCGTCGTCCCCCCACCCCCACCCCCATGTGCTTAAGGTCCCCCCCCCCCCCCCCCCAGGATCACTTTGTTCTCCCGCGGCCCTCTTTAATTAAAGCGGCTGGCGGGTTTTCGCTCTTCATTACGCCGTCTCCTAAGAACTCCTTCGTGTGTTGACGTCGTTGGCAGCCAATCGGGCGTCGGCGCCTCGTGACCTCGCAGCCCTGCGAACATTTGTAAAGGAAGAACGAATCGAATGTAGTTTTGCCGCATCTTTTACTCTTTGGTGTTGGGTGACAATGCAGGCTAGAGCGGCACAATATAAGTCCTCGGCAAGTCGGTAAGGCGCAGGAAGACCGTAACTTTACGTTAACATTTAGGGCATTAAGCAGACGCTTTTATCCAAAGCGACGTTGACGGTACATGCATCCATTCACGGCGGTGTCAGACATACAAGGCGACAGCCAGCTCGTCGGGAGTACTTCCGCTGAGGTGTCTTGCTCAGGGACACCTCGACATTCAGCCAGGAGGAGCCAGAGATCAAACTAGCAACCTTCCAGTTAACTCAAATAAGACGAACCTCTCCCCATCCATGACCACCGTCGTTCAACGTTGTTTGCCGTGCCGATGCAACCTACCCGTGTAGCCTACGTGTAATAATAACGTATACAAGTAAAAAAGATAAAAAAATAATAGAATGGATCAAATAAAATGAAGTTTAAAAAGCTCAAATACGAGGAGAAGGGGAGAGAAGGGAAGGAGGTGTTGTGTGTTGTCGTGTGACCCCCTGCGTGTCATGTGACCCCCTGCGTGTCATGTGACCCCCTCAGACCAGGGGAAGCGCTACGAGGTGCGGACGCGGCGGCTGCTGACGGGCAAGTCGGTGCCCCACTACGCGGCTCTGGAGCCCCAGGGCCGGGGCCTGATGGTGGCCTCGGAGAAGCCCTTCGCCTGCACACACCTGGACGGGAAGGCCGTGGAGACGCCCGCCGACGGGGCCCCGGAGGTGGGGGCCGCAGGTGGGTGGAGGACGGGCGGCGTGTGGGGGGGGTTTGTTTCCCACTGGGGTGCCCCATGCGTAAATAATCGAACGGACACAAGCCATTCTTTAAAAAATTTTAATATGTCTGTATATCTAAATATATATAGATGGACATAGAGATAGATGTCATCTCAGCTCATCTCATCTCATCTGCCATGTAGCATAGGACCACAGGTGGGAATCAAACCGGGATCCCTACAATGCATATTGCACTTATTAAAGGTTTGTACACCCTGAACTTAATGTACACACTTATTGTATTTTGTGCATCATGGCACTGAATGTACGCACCTATTCTAAGTTGTACGTCATTGAACTTAACGTACGCACTTATTGTATGTTTGTACAGCCTAACCTTAATGTACGCACATATTCTATGTTGTACGTCATTGAACTTAACGTACGTACTTGTATCTCGTACGTCATCGTAGTACTAAGCATTGAGTAGCATTTTATCCTACCTGTCTTGGTCGTACACGGGGAATGGGTTAGCCTTGCAACCTTGTAAGTGCTTGGCACTTGTTCTGTGAACATCCTTACTGTACCCACAGCGATCTATTGGTGTTTCTCTTTCCTCTGACACATGTACTTATTGTACATCGCTGAGGATAAAAGCGTCTTCCGAATGCCCTCGATGTCAATGCAAATGTAGTGCCACCTGGTTAGGGCACTCGTGGGTTCAGCCACTGAGTGGCTTTTGCATAAGGGATTCATCTTAGTTTTATCAACTTCTTCAAAGCACTGGGTTCCATTGTTAGTTCAGAATGGAGGCATCTCAATGTGTTTCTAGTCACAAGCTGCTACAAAGCAATTAAAGATGAGGAGTCCAATCTTACAAACGTATTTTAAGAATGGATGAAAAACAACAACTGGAAGAGCTCATTAAATCACTGAAGTTTAACGGAAAAAAAAACCTCCTTGAATGAATACCCAACTTGTCTCAAAGACGGCTGCCACCCAACGACAAATGTAACTATATCTCTACCCTACTGTGTAGTCACAGTCTGTCTGTGGTCAGGGGTCTAATTCATCCGTTTAACGGCGCTTTGTATTCTAATCGATGGGGTGAACAGACCCAGAGACTTCGCGTGCCGCGCCGTGGTTCAACAAAATGCCCAGAGGACACGACAAGAAACTTTCATCCACAGACTCTCATCATACTCAGGCATAATTTGAGTGCAACAGCTTGATTGCGCATAAACACGCTGCAGGAAAGAAACACAATGGAAGTGATGACTAGTGAGACTCCTCCGTGATCAGGAGTTTGCGATGACGATGATGATGATGTTGATGAGGACCTTGATGAGGACCTTGATATGTTTTAACTAATGGACCCGCTGAAGATCTGAGGCTATTTTAGCAAAACCCAGAGCGGGAACGAGAACAAAATAATCTATGACGGCCTTTCTTCCCCTGGCCTTTATTGAGGTGAAACCCATCAGACATGTTGTTTTAATGTGACGCCGCGCTCCGTTTGGAAACCGGTTCAATCCGGTGTGTGTGTGTGTGTCCCCATCGGACTCAAAGTCACCGCAAACTCAGTGCCCTTGCGTCCTCTTGACGTGGTGTGTCAATCTGTCTCTTGCTCTACGTCAAACCATTTAATTCGCCTCTACTTTGATGATGTCTTCTTTAAAAAAAAAACACAAAAAGACTCCCTCCTCCTCCACCATCTCCCCCTCCCGACCCGAACATCTTGGCTTGTATCCATAGAAACAGGCGAACATTAGAATAGAGGCAGATTCATCTTTTCTTCTGGTCCTAATAGAGTTTGGTTTTGTGCTTTTGTGTACGACTGCATGCTCACTGATCTCTGGCTTCCTGAGAGAGCAACGAGCTCTTGGCTGGGCCGTCCCCGTTGAGTCTCTCTCTCTCTCTCTCTCTCTCTCTCTCTCTCTCTCTCTCTCTCTCTCTCTCTCTCTCTCTCTCTCTCTCTCTCTCTCTCTCAGGCCCCTTCATAACATCTCAAAAGAAAGACGTTTTATGAAAAACTAATTGCACGATTATAACGATTATTACCATCTCTAAATGGTAATAATTATGGTTGATATTCCAGCCATTTTTGTATTATATTTTATTTGATATATGTTATAGATACATGGTGTGATTCTAGATGGAGGAGACCCCTATACCTTCCTTTTGATCATACAGGCAGCCACAGACATTGAACACACATTTGGCTTTTCACAGTGTGTGCTATTTATACTTACCAGGATATGTTCCCAGAACCTTGTAGAAGGTTGAGCATCTCAAGGTACTTCCGCTCAGGCTGAACATATGCCCTTGTGTCGAAACCCACTCACACAAGAGACAGATTTGCATTTGGACAACTGCTATTAAAAGTTTCCGACCATCTGGATGGCCAAGAGTACCCATGTTCAGCTTCCTGGGTTCCTCATATAATACCTCCCTGGTGTGCGGTCGTGTTCATGGTCGATGTTTCATAACTGCAGCCTTTGGCAGCCATTTTCTTTTTGAAGTGCCAATTCTTTTTTTTAAACATTTTTGGGTGTGTACCTCGGGAATACTAGCCGACCACAGTGTTTATAGCTAATGCGGATCCTTTTAATGAACAAGTGCACCCTTGTTTCCTTCTGGGATTAATTAAGCACATCTCCCGCTGTATCTGAATCGAGGCTGAGCAAATTCAGCCTTTTTTTTTTTTGAGTTGCTCGCTGAACCCTGGCAATAAATGTCTGGTTTCTTTCTCCCCCCCCGAAAAGGGTTTTGAAAAGCGTTCTTGGTTGGCCGAGGATGTCGGGAGGCTGGTGTTGAGAGACCACCGCTGCCAGGGAGAAAATTAGACTTTCAGATGAAGCCATGGATGCACCAGAGCGCCTCAAAGTGAGAGAGAGAGGGAGAGACGGGGCAGCGGAGCTGGAGGGAGACAGAGATGTTGATTGTTGGGTACGATTGATGGAGATAGAAGAGAGAGATAAAAAGGATGCAGGGAAAGAGAGGGGGTGAGGGGGAGATTTCCTAGTAGGCGCAATGAGGGAGAAAGGATTGATTTGTTCACAAAGAGCCCATTAAACCTTGCATACGTAGTGCAGATCTATATTTGGTCTGTCCAACATACGGCTTTACAGTAGAGAGGGGAAGGGACTGAAACCCTTTCGCTTGTTACAGGATGTCCTTTCATCATGGGGGTTCAGGCAGAAAGTAAAGTAACAACGATAATTATAATTTCTGTTTTATTATATATTCATATTGGTTGTACATTATTAGCGTGACAACAAAGCCTTTGTTAGCATGATGCTCTCCTGGGAACTGTCCGGGCTTCATGCCAATATACGTATGAAAGGATTTGGTGTGTGTGTGTGTGTGTGTGTGTGTGTGTGTGTGTGTGTGTGTGTGTGTGTGTGTGTGTGTGTGTGTGTGTGTGTGTGTGTGTGTGTGTGTGTGTGTGGTGTGTGTGTGTGTGTGTGTGTGTGTGTGTGCCTTTTGAATATGTGTGTGTTCCTTTTGAATGTGTGTGTGCTTATGCCTTTGAATGTGTGTGTGTGTCTTTGTGTGTGTGTGTCCATACGTTGATGTGATGATATGACAGCAGCGCTTTGAGAGGTAATTCAATTATTTAATGACACTGGGCGCCGTCGGCGATTCCACTGGTTTAAAAAGATTATTCCCTGCCCACAGTCTGCTTATAAAAGAAAATATCATTAATACAATGTATTAAGGTATATTTTTCTTTTCAACTATCACAAGCACAATGTAAGCAGTGGTTTAATCTTAATTGAATAAGTTATTTTTAGAATGAACTTGGCAGGCGTGATACGATAATTGAAGGAACTTGATTTGCATGTTCAGCATTAACACCGCATTCTTCCCCACACGATCCTATCAGGCAGCCGTTCTGAAATTTGGATTTATCTGGGCTCATCATCGCGCCTCCGACATGATAACGCCTCATATTGGAAATAATTCTCCCCATTCTTCGCCGTGCCTCGGACCTGGTTGCATTGAGGTAGGGGGGAGAGAGAGGGGGAGGGAGGTGAGGAGAGGGAGGTGTGTGTGTGTGTGTGTGTGTGTGTGTGTGTGTGTGTGTGTGTGTGTGTGTGTGCAGGGCCGACGGACTGCGGGGGAAAGTGAGACAGTTGTGGGGGGGCCCAAGGCGGAGGGGGGGCCCATGTCAATAAAAAAATACAATTATCTACCAGCCCATAGTGTTAGGAGTCGCACACGGCCACGGCCCCCCCCCCCCCCCCCCCCCCCCGTCAACAATTGGTCCCCACCCCCCCCCCCTCCCCCCGTCAACAATTCAGCGCAGGGGGGCCCATCAGTACCTCTTGTATAGGGGCCCAGGATTTGGTGCAACGGCCCTGTGTGTGTGTGTGTGTGTGTGTGTGTGCGTCAGACACAGACCCAGCGAGGGCCTGTTCACCTCAGGTGAACGCAGGGTTCGAGGGGCAACTAAAAGTGAGTCTTTCAGACATCATGTGTGGATCTCCCCCTCATCACTCCCGGAACGGACTGCAGTCGAGGAGACCCTTGAAGCAATCGTTCCCGGCGTCAGATTCCAGCCCTATAATTGGCAGGAAACAGCCAATCCATCCAGGATGGGGGTGAGGGCACGGTGTCCTCATTTGGCGTGAGGGTGAGGGGGGGGGCGGGCTGAGTGGGGTTGCTATGGAGGAGGGTCTTGATGATGATGATGGTGGTGGTGGTGGTGGTGGTTGCCATGGTGGAGATTGTGACGGTGGTGGTGGTGACGGTGGTGGTGGTGGTGGTGTGGTTGGTAGGGTGGTGTTGATGGTGGGGGGGGTGGTCGGGCTGAAGAGGAGTGATGGTGGTGTGTCAGTGGGGGAGGAGGTGGGGGAGGGGGTACATGGGGGTGTAGGTTTGGTCAGGATTAACCATGGAGCAAGTCATCTTCTGCGTCACTCTTTATTAATCCCTGTGGGGGGCTCCGGCCCAGCATTAATAAAGGCCAGCCTTGTGCTGTTACTGGTTAACATGGTGCCAATCTGGGCCACCGCCTGCTGAAAGATTGCCTATTTGTTATAAAAGAGGGTGTGTGTGTGTGTGTGTGTGTGTGTGTGTGTGTGTGTGTGTGCGTGTGCGTGTGCGTGCGTGCGTGTGCGCGCGAGCGATTTGCAACCGCCCTGATCACGATCCATTTAGGATTTTCCAATTGTATTGCTGCATGGACACACACACACACACACACACACACACACACACACACACACACACACACACACACACACACACATTGGATGTTCAATCAATGCAAGATGCATGACATTTACTGCTAATGTGAGACTCGCTCTGGACTTAACATGGTCTGGGAGATGAGATTTGAATGTGTCAGGTTGAGTGCTTTCCAATGAACCGTATCAACCAAGTCCTGCTCGACTTGTCAGGGTGTGTACCTGATTACACTGTTTGTTATGGAAACGCCAGCATGAGGAAGAAGTGAGGGAGACCCAGTGGGAGGGAGAGAGGGAGAGAGGGAGAGAGAGAGGAGACGGGGAGAGAGAGAGAGAGACAGAGAGAGAGAGAGGAGACAGGAGACAGGAGACAGGAGAGAGATGGAGGAGACAGGGAGAGAGAGATAGACAGAAGAGACAGGGAGAGAGAGAGAGAGAGAGGAGATAGAGACAGAAGAGGCAGGGAGAGAGAGATAGACAGAAGAGACAGGGAGAGGGAGAGAGAGAGAGAGGGAGACAGATTCATTTCGGAACCATTTGAATCGGTAAGGAGAGCGAGTTGAAATTGCTTCAGACCATGAAATGGGTTCGGATTTTCCGAACGGTTGCCGGGCACCACGAGGTTCCCCTCGCCGGTAAAACATGACCCTTATTAGTAACACCCGTAAAGCCCCCCGAATGATCACGGCAAAACAACAACAAATCCTGCATGCATGAGTTTGTCATTTTATGGGGAAAGCATTTTCAAAATAAACCGCACGCCACAACAACATGGTCACCATATCTCCCCCTGTCTCCCCCCTCCTCCCACCCTGTCTCCCCCTCCTCCCACCCTGTCTCCCCCCTCCTCCTACCCTGTCTCCCCCTCCTCCCACCCTGTCTCCCCCCTCCTCCCACCGTCTCCCACCCTGTCTCCCCCCTCCTCCCACCCTGTCTCCCCCCTCCTCCCACCGTCTCCCACCCTGTCTCCCCCTCCTCCCACCATCTCCCACCCTGTCTCCCCCCTCCTCCCACCATCTCCCACCCTGTCTCCCCCCTCCTCCCACCCTGTCTCCCCCTCCTCCCACCATCTCCCACCCTGTCTCCCCCCTCCTCCCACCGTCTCCCACCCTGTCTCCCCCTCCTCCCCCCCCCTCCCACCATCTCCCACCCTGTCTCCCCCCTCCTCCCACCCCCCCCCCTCCCACCATCTCCCACCCTGTCTCCCCCCTCCTCCCACCCCCCCCCCCTCCCACCATCTCCCACCCTGTCTCCCCCTCCTCCCCCCTCCTCCCACCATCTCCCACCCTGTCTCCCCCCCCCTCCCACCATCTCTAACCCTGTCTCCCCCCTCCTCCCACCATCTCCCACCCTGTCTCCCCCCCCCTCCCACCATCTCTAACCCCCCTCCCCCCCCCTCCCACCATCTCTAACCCTGTCTCCCCCCTCCTCCCACCATCTCTAACCCTGTCTCCCCCCTCCTCCCCCATCTCTAACCCTGTCTCCCCCCTCCTCCCACCATCTCTAACCCTGTCTCCCCCCTCCTCCCACCATCTCTAACCCTGTCTCCCCCCTCCTCCCACCATCTCTAACCCCCCCTCCCCCCCCTCCCACCATCTCTAACCCTGTCTCCCCCCTCCTCCCACCATCTCTAACCCCCCCCTCCCCCCCCCTCCCCCCCCCTCCCACCATCTCTAACCCTGTCTCCCCCTCCTCCCACCATCTCTAACCCTGTCTCCCCCCCCTCCCCCCTCCTCCCACCCTCTCCCACCCTCTCTCCCCCCCCCTCCCCCAGACCCTCTGTACTTCTGGCAGCAGACGGCGGAGGACGTGACGGTGTCGGTCCGCATGCCCGAGGGCTTCTCCAAGGACCAGGTCCAGTTCCGGCTGGCGGGGGGCTCCCTCAGCGTGGGGGTCCAGGGCTTCGCCCCCATCCTGGAGGGCGCGCTGCACGCCGCCGTGGACCCGGAGGCCAGCGCCTGGGTCATCAAGGACAACAAGAGGTGTGTGTGTGTGTGTGTGTGTGTGTGTGTGTGTGTGTGTGTGTGTGTGTGTGTGTGTGTGTGTGTGTGTGTGTGTGTGTGTGTGTGTGTGTGTGTGTGTGTGTGTCACTGTGTGTGTGTGTGTGTTTGTCACTGTGTGTGTGTGTGTGTGTGCTGTATGTTTTTCACTGTGTGTGCCTGCGTGCGTGTCTTTGTCGGTACAAGAGTAGTTGTGTGTGTGTGCGCTGTATGTGTCCGTGCGTGCCTGTAAGAGTGAGTGTGTATTTAAGGTAAGAGCTGTGTGGCCCGGCTCCTCCATCCAGGTGAACGGGCGGTTCGATGGGCCCCCCATGTATCGTTCCATCATGTGGTGTGATGGTCCTCTCCTCTGAAACAGTAGAATGAGGGTCCGTTCTACACCCCCCCCCCCCCCCCCCCCCCCCCCCCGCCGTGTAAGGTCTCTCACCTCGAACCGTTACAAAACTCCAACCCATTCATTACCCGTGTTCGATTAGCACCCCGACACATAACTAACAACCCTGAAACCAAAGCCTGTTGCAGAGCCTCAGGTTTAGCAGAGCTTTATGGACGCTCGCTAGAAAACACTTATTTTCTTGTTGTACACTCGGGATGAGTTGAAGGACACTCTTTCATTGGTTCTGCTGCCTTAAAAAAAAATAAAACCTTCATAGTGACGACAGTATCTGTGTGTAGTGGATGGGGAATATCAAGTGGCGTGTTTGTGTGTGTGTGTGTGTGTGTGTGGAAACATGCGGCCTCAACCGGTTGTCTGTCCAAAGTATCATTGAGTGTGTGTGCGTGATGTTGTGCATAAGCGTGATTCTTCTGTGTGTTTGTGTGTGTGTGTGTGTGTGTGTGTGCGCGTGAGCATCATAATTGAGTGATGGGGATTTTGGGTGTGTGCGTAAGCATGACATTTGAGTGTGCATGGTTTTGTGTGTCTAAGCATGACATTTGAGTGTGATGTTGTGCATGAGCATGGTTTTGTGTGTGTGTGTGTGTGTGTGTGTGCGTGAGCATGTCATTTCAGTGTGTGCATGGTTTTGTGCATGAATGTTGTTTAGTGTGTGTCCGTAAGCATGACATTTCAGTGTGTTCGTATGTTTTTGTGAGTGAGTGTGATTCTGTGTGTCTTTGTGCGTGGTGACGACATAGGAGTGTACGGGATTTTGTGTGTGTGCGTGAGCATGTCATTTGAGTGTGTGTGTGTGTGTGTGTGTGTCTGCGTGTGCGTGTGTGAGTGAGCATGACATTTGAGTGGGCGTGGTCACACAAATTCCTGCCTTGTGTGTTAGTGTGTGTGTGTGTGTACGGCGATCGGTGTCCGCTCAGAGGATCCTGAACACGATAAAAAGGGAAGAGAAACGGGAACAATGCGTCGATAACGCCGGGCATTGTGGGCGCTGTCAGCCGGCGTCCCCCCCCCCCCCCCCCCCCCCCTGTGGCGCGGCAGTGGGCCGTCTCCCCGGGCCCTTTGTCCGTGCCGCCTCCACCCTCCCACGGCGAAGCCTTGACAAACATCCATTTTATTTATTCTCGTGTCGTTGGTCTGTTGGTTATTTATTTAGTTGCCTACATTTCCGCTGTGTTGACATTTAGACGAGGCGTTCGGCGGGCGCCACTCACATGTCAAACTGGGAACAATGGGAGCGTGCGGTGGGATTTTGGATTGACTGTAACAATCCGCAGGGCTGGACCACTGAGGTTTGATGGATTTCAAAATTGTAATTCTCCATTAAGAACTTTGTAAAATTGGTATATGAACGCATTCATATCGCACTTTTCTAACTGTTGCTCCCTCAAAGCGCTTTACAATATTATTCATATATCGTTCACCCATTGATGCACGCATTCACACTCCGACGGCCGTGTCCACCGTGCAAGGTGACAGCCAGCTCCTCGGGAGCGGTTAGGATCAGGTGTTTTGCTCGGGACGCCTCGACACCCAGCTAGGAGGAGCCGGGGATTTGAACTAGCAACCTCCCGGTTAGAAGGTCAAGCCGCACCCCCTCCTGAACCAGTGCTGCCCAAGTCAACAGAATTGAGACGGAGAAATAACAAGCGAGGATCTGAAGGCGGTGAAGGGGACAGAGGGCAGAGTAGCTCTATATCCCAAAACACAAGCCACGTCCATGGGTCTGCTTCTACTGGTGGATGTCAAGTACATCATGGGAGACGTAGGAGAGTACACCGCTACAAAGTACGCCGACCACTCTCAGGTGCTCGACAACAAAAGGCCATGAGGCGGCAGTTGAGCCTTCCTCTGAAGAGCTGCCGAGTGCGGACGTGTTTTTTGAAACCGTGACCGCCACTCGACCGTACAGCGGTGAATAATATTCCCTGCGCGGTCCCGGCTGAGCCGCGTGCTGTAGAATATGGATCGGTTGTGAGCCTCGCCGCAGCCTAATGGGGGTTCATCAGCGTACGGCCCGACCCCTCTGTGCCACCCATAGGCCGCTGTGAATCATACCTTCCTTGTTATTGTTATTAGCTGTACACTGCTAAAACTACGACATGTTTTAACGTTTCTGTGTGTGTGTGTGTGTGTGTGTGTGTGTGTGTGTGTGTGTGTGTGTGTGTGTGTGTGTGTGTGTGTGTGTGTGTGTGTGTGTGTGTGTGTGTGTGTGTGTGTGTGTGTGTGTGTGTGTATTGGCTGGCTGGCTGATGTGCGTGCAAAACTATACGCTGAATGTGTTATCGTGAGTTGCCCTAACCAGGATCGATGGGATCTCTAGAGACAAACGACCCCATGACCACAGGTCTAAGACCAATAGATCAATGACCACTGGGCCCCACCGGGCCCCAGCGGGTTAATCTCTATAACCCGGTAGGTAGCTGCATATGAATGCAGAATATTTAGGCAACCCGGGCAGGATTTTGGTTGTGTTTTTGTTTCCCAGTTTGTTTGTAGCCCCAGTAGTAGTATTGATTCACATTTTGGCGGGGGCTAACGATCTCACACCCCGTCGGATACCTTCTGAGAGATGATCCGCAATGCTGTCTGGACCTGAGAAACCTACAAATAATAGGTTGTAAGTCCGAGTTGCTATTCGGACTGTGGACAACAAGCACGGTGCACTAGGGCTGCTTGATTATGGAAAAAATTATAATCATGATTACTTTGGTCAATATTGAAATCACGATTATTTCTCCAATTTCTTTTTTTGAGTTTGAAAATATGATGCATTTATTCATAATTTTTCTAAAAAAAAACACTTTGTAACTGAGCACTTTGAAGTTTCCCCATTCAAGAAAATACGCAAAATGTTCCAATAGAAAATGTTCAGACAGAAAATGATGCACAAATATGTATCCAGCTTCAAAAAATAAAACATATATATATCGTTTCAACTAGATTATATTAGTTTGGGGATCGTTTGACCCAAAAGTCGTAATCGTGATCCAAATCAGATTAATTGCACAGCGAGGAAGAGGAAGTCTTGGCCTGGAGATCTGGAACTATTCCCCGCCGTCTCCAGAGGTGAACGGTCGCCGGGCGTCGGCCGATGGTCTCCCAGCTGACCCCGTCTCCTGTCTGACCGGGTGTGTCTCGCCCCCCAGCCTGGAGGTGACCCTGCAGAAGCTGGAGGAGGGCTCCACGTGGCCGGAGCTGGTCCCGGGGGACGCCCGGGGGGAGTACGTGGTGAGCGAGGAGCAGGCGGCCCTGATCCACGAGAGACTGACTTACCTCACGGTGGACGACCTGGTGAGAGACGCACGCACGCACACACGCACGCACACACCAGAGCACTCACCAAAACACACACACACACACGTACACACCAATACACACACACACACCAATACACACACACACATACACACCAATACACACACACACATACACACCACAACACACACCAAAACACACACACACATACACACCAATACACACACACACACCAATACACACACACACATACACACCAATACACACACACACATACACACCACAACACACACCAAAACACACACACACATACTCACCAAAACACACACACACACATACACACCACAACACACACCAAAACACACCAAGACACACGCACACACGCACACACGCACACACACACACACACACACACACACACACACACACACACACACACACACACACACACACACACACACACACACACACACACACACACACACACACACACCATAGAGTATCTGTCTGATCCTGTACTTGTCTTGGACCGGACCCATCTCTGTCGCATGCCAGACATGTTCGAGGCAGCAGGGGGGCCATCCTCTACCAATCCCTCCCTCTCTCCCCCCCCCTCTCCTAGTTGCTCTCTCTCTCATCTTCTAACCTGCCACTGCTCTTCCTCTTCTCCTCTCTCATCTTCCTCATCCCCTCTCCCCCTTTCCTCCCTCCCTCTCCCCCTTTCCTCTCCCATCCACCTCCCTCCCCTCCTCCTCCTCTTCCCTCTCACCCCATCCCTCCCTTCTCCCTCTATTCTCTCCTCTTGTCAATCTCTCCTCTAACCCTCTCCTCATTCATTCTCCTCCCTCCCCTCCCCATATTCTCCCCTCTCCCCCCCCCCCTCTCCTCTCTCATTCTCCCCCCCGTGGTTCCTCCCCCTCTCACGTCCAGCTATCTTTAATGTCTCTCTCCCCTCTCTCCTCTCGGCCCCGGGCTGCTTTTCATTAGCAGCCTCCTCTCAGGAACCTTGAGGGCTTCCGGTACAAATCAAGCCAATTTATAGGGTTGAATGTATTCATGGGATGTTTTCTACCGGAATATTCCGGACCAGCTCTCTGTGCGGTCTTTTGTGGTCTATTATCTTTGTCTCGCCAGGTGTGTAAGTAAAAGGTTCTGTTTTAATGGCGTTTTTGCATTCAAAGCCGCGGCCGGGTCTCCTATACGAAATGCATTAAGGAAAAGTAATAGATGTGAAAAGAAAAATACTAATACTGACTCGTATTCGTTTGATGTAAACCCGTGATTTCGCCCTTACAACGGGGTTGTCATGCCAATCAAAAAGTCCCTTTCAATTCTCCCTACGTTCCCCAGAATGCAAATGGTGAGGCAGAGAAGCCTCCCTGCAACTCTCAGGAGCTGGAGGACTGCGACGGGTTCCCAGAGGACAGCTCCAGCCTCACACACTTTGATGGAGGGACACTGCAGCCCACTCAGGTGGTGAGTCTGACCCTTTTTATCGCTCTGGGCTATCGCTCTCGCTCTCTCTCCATCTGTGTCTCTGTCTGTCTGTCTGTCTGTCTGTCTGTCCCACACACACACACACACACACACACACACACACACACACACACACACACACACACACACACACACACACACACACACACACACACACACACACACACACACACACACACACACACACACACACACACACACACACACACGCCTCAAAGTGTCCACTTGTCTCCCTGATCCCCTCACCCCAGTACCCACTCATGGGTCTACATCTTAACCCCCCCCCCCCCGTTGGGTCTGCCTGGGCCCCAGCCTAAGCCCCCTTCCAGGCTCTTCAGGGGGGGGTCCACTTCAGCCGAGCGAGAGCTCTCTGGCTCCGCCCCCCTGGCGGCTCAGAAGAACCTCCTCAGCCAATCGGGTTTGAGCCAGGATCTTCTCTCTCCATAGCAGATGGGTGGCGTCCACGGCGCAGGGTAACCGCCCGGGGCTGTCATGGAGATCTGAGGGGGATTAGGATTGCCGGGTGTCTCCGGGAGCTTCAGATCATCCTCCGTGTGTCAGAGAGGCAGGGACAGCCTAATGTCTTAAAGGACAGCTTGACAGCAATCTGTGGGTCCCAGTGGCGTGTGTGTATGAGAGAGTCTGCCTTTTTGAATTTTCCTTTTTTATCGCTTCTTCCCCCTGGAAACTATTTCCATTCCTTCGTTCAAAGGTTTTTTAAAAACAACGGTTATTTTGATAATTGTGTTGTCAACACAGCTGACATGCCCCCGAGGCAAAACAAACCGACAATAGCTTCAGGCGACTTATATGTCTGTATGGTTTCAATCGGTCGCCATTTCCTTGGAATTGCCGCCCAAAAAGTAAATCAATATCGCAGTCTCAATCCCATGAACCCCGATACAACAGGGCTCTGGCTTCTTTAACAAAGGGTTTTATGTTCTATCATCCGATGGCGTTGACCACTTATCTTCCTGGCCGGTTCAGCAGCACCTCAATCACAAACCCTTCTTTCATTCCTTCATTTCTCTTCCGTTATCAATAGACCTGGCGGTCCAGATCCTCCTCTGTCCCTGAACGATGTTATACCCTGCCTTGATGTTTTTATAGATAACACAGTGTGTTGTTATTTCCCTGGCCGAGCATTGACAAAATAACACCTTTTCATCGCAAGCCATGAAAAAGCCAAGCTTTGTAAGAAAATACTTGAGGCTCACGGATTCGGATTGACCCGTTGACATGGCTGATGAGGAGGTGCATACATATATCTATAACAAAATATATCGCACTGAGCGACCGACGCATTCCAACGGGATGGACACAGTTGGGTCTTAACGCCCTGCTCAATCGCTCTACTACCCTTTCCTACAAAAATGTACAAAGCGCTTCACAGGATAAGATGCATTACAACAAACCAAGCTGCATAAAACCGCGACGTACACTGATGAAGAGAACAGCCATTGTGTAGGCGAGGACCCGCAGCAGACGACGACGCCAAGAGGACCAGGAATAGAAGGAGGTCGTCTGTTCCACGTGTGTCGAAGGCGAAACACGCACAAGGTCTCGTGTGTGAAGGGAAGGCTGTGCGCCTCGAGCATGTAGAACTCACCCCTCCATGTATTACCCGTGTCGATCCCCCCCGTCGTCTTTTGAAACCGGGTGGGTGGTGGTGGTCGAGGTACTAGGTGTGTGTGTGTGTGTGTTTGTGTGTGAGGCTGAACACAATGACGGCGACGGGCTAATAGAGAACCATGAATGGAGGCACAGGATACGGGGAGCATGAATGAATGAGAGAGCGGATATAAGAGGGGATAAAAGGACTGTGTACGGCGGGTCCATTACGCGGGGCGCCCCCCGCCGCCGCCGCCGCCCCGCCGCCGCCGCTAAGTGAGCCTCATGAAGCGCCCCCCGCACGCCACGGATCCTCCGCCCACGACGTCATTGTGCTGATGGAGCCTACAAGGGCGGGGTGGGGGGGTGGGGGTCATGTGTGTCATGTTCATAGGTCTTTCGATATAATAATTATTGATAGTAGTATTAGTGGTAGTGGTATGATACTACGAACATACCCTAACTCTACACGCCAAGCAGAACTCTTGGTCACACAGCATGTTTTCTTTTTAAGGGCTTTATAAAGAATTGTGCTGCAGTTTCTGTGGAGAATAGTCATGATTATAATTACGACAATTTCCTAGGTTTAGCATTCAAATGATTCTAATGATCCAAGTATAAAACGACACGTATCAAAAGTAAAGCAGGGTATTAGGAGTCGTATAACAGAAGAAAAACATGATTTAAAAAAAGAACAGAATGGTACCGGTTCAACACATTAAACTCTGGCCAACCCGGTTCAAGAACCATTAAAAGGAATGGAAACCATCCTCAGAAACTAACCATCAATTATAAAACAACCATTAAGATAATTGCCTTCACTAACTGATCATTATCTTAAAAGCGTACCCTATAAAACGGGATTAGAAAAGCGACATCACGGCACAATATGAAACGCCACGTCGGTCCGAGCATTGGCCCGTCCGGTTCTTCCTTCCCGGTTCTTCCTTCCCGGTTCTTCCTTCCCGGTGATGCGAGAACGGGAGCGAGAACGGGAGCGAGAACGGGAGCGCGCTGTCTCAGTTCAGTTGAGTGCAGCCGAGGCGGTGCGGAGAGCAGAGCTAAACAAACAGTTTGTCCCGTCGCTCTGCGACAGGTTAGTTGCTATGTGGTCCCGCCAGGGGGGGGGGGTGATAAGGGGCTGTCAGAGGAGGTCTCTCTGCTGCTCTTCCTGACATCTGCTGTCTGTGTACTGAGGCGTCGCACGTCACCTCCTTATTGCATCCCCCAGCCCGTCTCTCTCTCTCTGCCTGTCTCTCTCTCTCTGCCTGTCTCTCTCTCTCTACCTGTCTCTCTCTCTCTGTCTCTCTGTCTCTCTGTCTGTCTGTCTGTCTGTCTGTCTGTCTGTCTGTCTGTCTGTCTGTCACAACCTCTCTGTCTGATTCCTTCACTCACTTTGTCTCTCTCTAGCACTGTCTCTCTTTCTGTCTCTATCAGTGTCTCTTCTTGTTTCTCTCTACCACTGTCTCTCTGTCTGGTTCTGACTCCATCTCTCTCTCTCTCTCTCTCTCTCTCTCTCTCTCTCTCTCTCTCTCTCTCTCTCTCTCTCTCTCTCTCTCTCTCTCTCTCGGACTCGAAAATTATACAGTTTAAATCCTGTACAAAGGGTCCTTTATCTGTTTCATAGACATTTTTATATCCTTGACTGATCTTTATAATTCAGCAGAAAGATATAATTTGGCGGAAAGAGGGACACATTAAGGAAACAAAAAGCATTTTTTTCGGACAAGACGTTTTTCAAACCTCCCATTTGTGGTTTGATTGCAACCTAAAATCCTTTATTGGACGTTGTTAAAGTCCAATAAAAAAAATATAAAACTCCTTTAGAGTAGTTATAATAACCTAAAGTATAATATAAACATCTTAAATATGATGTGAATACAATAATAATATCATGATAATAAAATATAATAAATACAAATTTTAAAAAATGTATCTTGGACCAATACCGTCATGCTAATATTCATAATAACAACAATGAAAACGCTAACGTGAATAGCACGTCTATCAAAATTGTCCGCAGTATTTACCATCAACATGAGCCTGAGCGGTCATACTGTGGGATGTCTCGGTGCATATCAACATCAGATAGGGTGTCCTCCTGTCTCTCTGTGATCAGGGCACCGGGCGTAAGTAATTAACACACAAATTACTCACCGCAGCCCCCCCCCCCACACCAGGTGTGCTCGTTAATGGGAATTGGCAGCAGGTGTTTAAATAGTTCCCGTCCACAAAATCGACTATTGATTAACAAGCGTTGCGGAGCTGTGGTTACCGGATTCTGCTGCAGTCTGTTTCACTGTTCAGGGCGGTATTGATTAATTATGGACGGCTGTAGACGGGGGAGTATAGCGACACGGCTCAGGAGGTAGGGCGGCTTGACTTGACACCGGAAGGTCGCTAGTTCGATCCCCGGCCTCGCCTAGCCGAGTGTCGAGGTTTCCCTGAGCGAGACGCCTCAACACTAACTGGGTTGAGCTGGCCCTTGCCTTGCATGGGCGAGGCCAACCAGCGCTGTATGAATGGTGTCATGGCCTAGGGTATCAAGACAATTAGAGAGGACGGAGGCGTGGTTCCATTTTGACAGTAATCAAGGTTTATTTGATAACCAATAATGATAAGAGACAAAACAACAGTTGCAGCGTGGCAAGTAAGTAAGTAAGTAAGACTTTATTTATATAGCACATTTCGTACAAGATTTGCAATTCAAAGTGCTTTACATAAAATCAATAAAAGCAAGCAGCAGGAGCAATACATGGAGCAAAAGACATATACAAAATGACCAACATCGTATCAGAACCTGGTGTTCTGATAGGCTTACTAAAATCATGATAAAAGAAATATAAAACCCTTAAAACTGTTTAAAAGAGAAATAGTAAAAATAGTGCAAGTTACAGAGAAATAAATAGTGCCAGATAAAATTAATAAAATGCTTTGGTAAAAAGAAAGGTTTTAAGCTGCTTTTTAAAGGTGTCTACAGCAGGTGAAGGAGCCAGAAAGGAAGAAGGGGGGCAGGCTTGGAGGAACAGGGCGCCCCATATAGGCCACAAACAAGGCGACTCCGCCCCACCTCGTCAGTCCTAATTGGGAGATAGGAAAATCACAGGCGAGGCCTTGCGGGCATCACAATGGTTTTAAGCTTTGGATAAAAGTGCAGCCAAATGCCCTCAATGTAATGTTATTGCATGTTACTATAGGTATTGTAGGTTCTCGGCAGGGTATTGTAGCGATTAGGGTGTTTCACTAGTGCCAGCTGACAGGTCCCGGGTTCAAAGCCCAATGTACCCGGAGGCATTCTAGAGCGTGATCTCTGAATGAAGTCCCGGTCAGTTGCCTTGGATACGAGGGTCTTCTGCCTAAAGTCTTCCATGCCGTTAGAATAAGTAGAGTTGAACTATGCGAAAAAATGTGAGGCTGTTTTGTGGAATTATTTCTGCTTGGGCTTGTCTTCCTGATGGGAAGGGAATCTACAACAAATTTGCGGCACAAATAAGTGAGTTCACACCTTCCGTCAGCCAAACCAGCCAGCCAGACCCAGGTGCAGAATCAAGGATTCACTCTGCTCAGGTCGATAAGGGCAGGCGGCAAATAAGACAGGAATGTGTGCGGTGTGTGTGTATAGTTGTGTGTGTGTGTGTGTGTGTGTGTGTGTGTGTGTGTGCGTGTTGGTGCCAGAGAATGGGTGCTACAGTTAAAAATAACGAGGCAGAAACTTAACTTTCCTGTGCCTCATTTTATTTTGACATGCGTTTCATTTCAAAGCCATTATAAATGATATGGACTGCCTCCGAATCGGGAAATATTAGCAAACAAGATTAATGAAGGTATGCATGACTAGCAATCAAAAAGCTGTTGCATGGTAATAAAGTGTATTAGTTTATTCTAATGTCTTCATTAAGATTTGATGTGCTTTTGTATTCGTGTTTTGATACTTTAACTGAAATGGTTAAAACCTTCAGAGTTGGAGCAGGATCATTTAAAATTAAGTAAGATACATTTGAATGCATTGTTCTACACAATTAGCGTTGTCTACCTACCAATATCCACAGAACACGCTAAAAGGTTTCGGATTAGAAAAGGTTTTTGGGCTTGTATTTATAAATACATCAAGCCACTTAGAATTAGTAGATCATATGAAACTAGAAAATGGATTCCCCGCCGGAAATGCGGTGAGTGCTGTAGTACAAAGTGAGTTTGAAAATATTTTTTAATAAAGCCACATAGATTAAGACATAAAGAAACGTTAAATGGCTCAAATCAAGTGCACCATTTAAGAAAAAGTAAATGGTTGGAAACAAATAAAGTGACAGCTGAATGAAAAGCGCAAAGCAATGCTAAAAATGCAGACATGTAAAATGAATTGAACTGAAGTATCTGAAAGGTCAAATGTATTGCTTTGTGTGTGTGTGTGTGTGTGTGTGTGTGTGTGTGTGTGTGTGTGTGTGTGTGTGTGTGTGTGTGTGTGTGTGTGTGTGTGTGTGTGTGTGTGTGTGTGTGTGTGTGTGTGTGTGTGTGTGTGTGTGTGTGTGTGTGTGAGAGAGAAACAGCCCATTCTGGCAACCCTGCTGAACGTCCTCCCCCCTCCAGCGTCAACGTATATCAATGAGACCAACTGAAAACGAAGCCGGTATGAAACTAAAACTGTGATTCTGAATAAAGTTTAAATAATTTCGAAATTTATTTTTTGAATATTATTGAAGATACAAATGTGTAGATTTGTTAAATGGTTTGAACGAAGATAAACGGTTGAAAATTGATTTAGTTACGTCTTAAATTGTTAAGACGTAACTTAACAATTTAAGTTAATAATAATAATACATTTTATTTATAATGCACTTTATATTAAAGAATCTCAAAGTGCTTCAGAGAAAAAAATACCAAAAGTTATTGTCAATGGGAGGACGGCTCCGCCGCCCTCCCATTGATGTTAAAAGAAATATAGTATTTTAAAAGTAGAATATCTTAAAATGTATAAAATATTAAAAAAATCTGAAAAGAAGCGATTCCAAGCTATTCTGAACATTTTAGAATTTGAATGGAGTCTCTAGGTTAAAATATTGAGGAAGGAGATAAAAGTTTGTAGAAAAGAGGAAAGAAAGAAAGAAAGAAAGAATAAAACGTGTGAAGAACATTAGCTGAGCGCTGCATGCAGCACTCACCTAACTAGCTTCCTCTGTCACTGTCTCTCTGTGCTGCGGTGACCATGGCAACACACACACCGCGCTCCGGCACTGACCTCGGAACCCCACTAAGGCTACTACAAAGACATGTGATCACGGCCCGCGAGCTACACGGCGCTCTCCAATCCGTGGATCCCGTGGCTCTTATGACCCCGGTCGTGGAACCTGTGTGTACCGCTGAACCCTTTACACCGGCCAGACGGAGTCGTACGAGTGGAGGCCCACCGACCTTCTGTTAGATTATAGGTTGGGTCCCACCGATCGCGTGCTTGCGTTGCGCTCGCTTAAGGGATCGGAGGGAAAGCAGGCAAGCAATCAGCCCTCGTGGTTTGTTGTTGTCGTGTTCTGTGTTGGGCGTAGCCCTGTGTGTTCTGAGCGGGGTTCAGACCTAAGGGGGACCCCGAACCTGAGGGGATTAGGGGATTGGGGGGGGGGGGGGTGAATGTAATTAATATTGAGGTCTGAGCAGTGGGACGCATGGGGAGTGCTGCCTGCTCCACAGCTAATCAGGGTGAATTGGAAGAAAAGTGTAATTAAAAGTGGAATTACATCAGTGAAATTGTGATGGACGGTGTGCGTGTTGTAAATCCATGGACGTAGTCAAGTATCTCATTGTGATCCCACAGCGGGTTTAGCACAGCGAGGGTTGATCTCTGTGTATATTGCCCAGCGTCTATCGGGTTGGGGGTACCCCTGGGGCGCCTTGTGGCATTGTGGGTAATCCCATTGCAAAAGAGCCCCCCCCACATGCTAACTAGACAAGGTCTAGTTCATTACCCAACTCGGTTAATGTACAGGCATGCACTCTGGCGTCGAGACACACACACTTTGTCATCGCTAACACTCCTCTGATTTCCCTGCCTGGGTATGAATTAATTTTCCCTCTTGAAGGATATCAGCCCTGACACGAAGTGTGTGTGTGTGTGTGTGTGTGTGTGTGTGTGTGTGTGTGTGTGTGTGTGTGTGTGTGTGTGTGTGTGTGTGTGTGTGTGTGTGTGTGTGTGTGTGTGTGTGTGTGTGTGTGTGTGTGTGGTAATAGGGTCGGTAATTGAGGTCTGTTTTAAAGACTGTTGTCCTAGCGATCAACCAGCCCCTTTGAGCAAAGCACTGAAGTCAAACCTGTTGTACTCTCATGCATTGAAACCTTCAACTTGAAAACATTGGTGCATGCATACATTTATATATGTACGGGAAGGTGTCCCAAGGTCTGCAGACATTATCCAGTCATCAGCACGATTCCTGCAGTAATCAAGATTCCCAACCCATGGAGAATCACGCTCCTTAAAGGTGACATATTATACCACCAGGTGTGAGTGTCATTAGCTGCCTCTTCTGACATCACAAGTGGGCGTGTCCAATAATCACACTCGCACCTGATGGTATAATACGTCAGCTATAACGACAAGCATATCCATTCACCCGCCCTTTGTACAAAAGCGTCTAAACTCCACCAATCCGCTCCACAGGTGAATCTGGGGAGCCACCAGTACCTGTTCACGGTGGACGCCGACCCCTCCGAGATGCCCTGCCTGTGCCTCCGCCACGACGTGGACGCCCTGGTGTGGCAGCCCCGCCCCGGCCAGCCCGACGCCATGTGGGAGCACATCGCCACCTTCAACGCCCTGGGTAAGAGAGGTACCCAGCCTGGGATAAAGACACACCCACCCTGGGTAAGAGAGGTACCCACCCCGGGTAAGAGACACACCCACCCTGGGTAAGAGAGGCAACTACCCTGGGTAAGAGAGGCAACTACCCTGGGGGAGAGACTCACCCCCCCCCCCCATGTAAGAGAGGCACCCCCCCCTGGTAAGAGAGGCACCCACCCCGGGTAAGAGAGGCCCCCCACCCTGGGTAAGAGATGCTCCCACCTTAGGTTTAAGAGGAACCTGCTATTTTCTAATATACAAGAGAACTGCTTCATATGCAACGCATGTTGTGAAGAAATCGCGGTCTACAGAAGCAGCTCTGTTCGACCGGTGACAGAATTTGCCCTTGATTTGTATTTCTCTATCGGTCCGATTTGGAAAAAATTACAAATCGATTCCACAAACATCATGGAAGCAGAGCAGATGCTGCCGGCTGCAACAATGCATATGAAGCAGCACTCTCCTATATTAGAAAATGAGCTGAGTGGAATGGTCCCCTTCTAAGGTTCGGGTAAGCGTAAGACACCCTTGGCACGAACCAACGTCTGACTGCACAAAGACATCAGAGCCTATCCAGGGTGGGGCAGGAGGAGTGTGGCCCGGGGGTCTGACTCCCAAACAAAAGGCTCTGGGCTCCACACAGCAATGGTTGCAGTCTGGCTGTAGGCATCCCAATTCCCACCTGCTCCTGAAAAATGCAGGAACAGGTATGTTGCTTGATTTGTTGTTTTGAGAGAAATTTGGGGATTCATTCTCAGCCCCTGGGGTAACGCTTGAAGTGTTAGCTGACTGGTTCCGGGAGTTGCTGGGACGAGCCAGCACAAGTAATCCGATCCACTGGGAGAGAGATTTTAAAACTGCATTTTACAATCAGAAGCTCATTCAGAGACGTTATTTTTTTGGAACTTCAATGGCATTGTTGCAGAGGTCTTTAAGGTCACACCCACTGAATCAGTGTCTGCAGAACTCGGTGAAAAGGAAGTGATGTCATGGGCACAGGAAATTAAACTCCATAAAATATGGAACGGGCGATCATCTCAAGGTGGTTCTATGCAGATATTGAAATGATTCACAGGTTTTTTGTTAGCTACTCCACTTGCAGTCTTTTCGCAAAGTTATTGAATCCATGAGCCAATTGGCAAAGGAAAGGCACTCTATTGGTGCCCATGGAAAGACGCCAGACACACAAGCACACGGTGTGTCATCACGGGTTTTTCAGCGGCTCAAAAGATGGACAATAGTGGCCGGAAATGGAGGAATATGAAGGAAAAGCACTGACACACCGTTTCCCTGCTCCCATGTTGCGTCAGTGAGGCGGGACAGTAGTCGGTGTATCGTGTCATCGCTGCCTGAGAGGGTTGGCGGGTGCCTTCGTACAGAGGCACTCATCGGGGAGGCTGAGAACAATCGAAGTGTGTCGTCAGAATTGGAGTAACTACAAAAAGGCTTTGTGCTGCAAGGCCGACGCAGGGTAGCTAAAGGCATCAGTGGAACTCAAAGTAAGTTCTGTTATCGATTTGATTTATTCATGAGCAATGGTTGCATCTCAGAGACACAGAGACGGTCCATCTCGGCAGATCAACCTTCTGAAGTCAACATCAGAGCTGAGAACAACAAAGTTAGTTTAGGAGAAGTTCTCGGAAGAGGTTTGGTCTACGGATGTTTTTTGAAGATAGCAAGGGATCTAATGCCCGTTCTCACCCCATTAAGTATTTACAATCCAACCTGCCGGATGCGATCCAAAGAGCCGCTTGGCTGAGGAAATTGATTTCCTCTCTGGCACTAGCACAGAGCGTAGGAACCCAGTGTTTGCACCGAGGTATGGTTTGACGTGGTAGAAGTGTAGTCGTCTTTAGTGTACTTTGGTAACATGAATGTGTTGAGTCTGTATTTGCAGTCACTCAGTTACTAACTGACTGCATAGTACTTAGGGGCACGGTGGTCTAATGGAAAGGGTGTTGGACGTCCAGCCGAATGGGACTGGGTTTGAGCCCTAATCTCCTTATCATAGCTGTAAGCATCTGTTTTATCATCTCCTCTGTAATCATCTTATGTTTGTCTAATTGTGTCTCAAATCAGTCATAAATTGATATATATTGTTATCTTATCATGGAGACAGCTCCTAAGATCACAGAGTAGATGTTTAATCTTTATTTACAGTCAGCCTATTTCTCGTCTCACCTTATTCTCATTCCTTGCCGTGATTGGTCCTTTTTTGGTCACATGGCAGTTGACCCTAAAATCCCTCTCGTCTCACCTTATTCTCATTCCTCGCTGTGATTGGTCCTCTTGAGTCACATGTTAAACCTAAACCCCCCCCCTCCCTCTTTTTATCTCGCTCAGGTTACGTCCAGGCGTCGAAACGGGACAAAAAGTTTTCGACATGCGCTCCGGACTTCTCGTACGCGGCGCTGGGCGAGTGTCTCCGCCGCGCGTTCATCTACCGGCAGCCGGCGCCCGTCGACACGGTGTTGTTCAACCGCAAGCAGGGCCGCCAGGTGGGGCAGGTCGCCAAGCAACAGGTGGCCAGCCTGGACTCGGCCGACCCGGTGTTGGGCTTCAGGGCCTCGAACGAGAGACTGTTCGTTCTGACGGAAAAAAACCTCTTCGTGCTCAAGGTCAACAACAACTAGGTCAAGGTCAACAGCGACTAGGTTTGAAACTCGGAGGGTTGACCAATCACGAACCTCCGAACACAGGGACTGTCTCCTTCCATAGGCTTCCAACTTCGAATCGGCTGGGATTTAATACGGTAAAGGAGTGCGATTACACGTGATGGACTATAGGGGGTGCTGTTTCTGTCGTTTCGTTGTCGTGTTCGGTTACTCTTTAAAACTGAAGCCATTCTGAAGAATCATCCATTCCAAAGTGATACGTAATCCAACATCTTTTATTGTGTTCCCTGTGTGTCTTTATGTGCAGTGTCATTAAATCAACTGTTGTAGATGGGGACAGGCGGCTACTTTGTACCTACTTTGTTAATCGTTCACTGTGCCGAATAACGACATGCACGCGTTTTTTAAACCTGCATGCACTTAGTATTTTTAGTACTTAGTATTTAGTGTTCATGAATATACGTGTAACCACCATTATATGGTTATTCGTTAAAATAATTACAATGTTAATAGTTTTATGAAAAGAGACGAGACGTTTTTGATGCACTAATAGCTGCAATCGTGGCACCTTCTAGAACCTTCCTTTGGTGCCTTAACTCAGAACTCTCAAGTCAGCCCCTGTTTCCTTCCTATAATCACCCAGCTCATGGAACTATAACCCCATGTTCGATGAGACACTATATCTCCATGAGATGTACATCATATCACAGCCACAACTAACGATGGTGTACTGATGGAAGAAGAGAGCGTGGTCACAGCACACGGTGTCGGACGATCTCAAAGCAAAATATCCGCCCAGGAAGACCCTCTTTCCTGCCTCAACGTGTCCGCTTTCAATTCCATTAATTTCCATGAGAATATTGCACTTGGACCCCCCCCCCCCCCCCCCCCCTGCCTAATGCGACAAGCAAGGCATCGGATTTGCGACGGTCGAACCCAGTCTGCGTTCCTCTGTATTCGCGTCGGGGGAATTGAGTCGTTGACGTCGATACTCTGGACGACGGATGAGGCCGACCTGAACAAAAGCCACGCAAAAAAAGTTGAGGCTTCTTCATCATGGAACATAATGTAATTATATCTGAGCTGCAGTTAAAAATAATTAAACCCGGAATGCTCTTTAATTTTCGAAAGTGCTCACGTAAAATTAGATATTGTGGGGGGATGGGGTAAGGAAGGGGGGCCCCACTCTGTGATTAATGCTGACTTCTTGTTACCACGGTAGGAAATGATTAAGGTCGATGCCTGATCGCCATGGCAACAGGAGTGGACCGCAGTTTGTTTTGGCGCTATTGAATAAAACCTGAGCACTGTGTCTATAGACAGCACATGCCTGTAGGACAGACCGTCGGACGCACGCAGGCACGCACGCACGCACGCACGCACGCACGCACGCACACACACACACACACACACACACACACACACACACACACACACACACACACACACACACACACACACACACACACACACACACACACACACACACACAGAGTATGCGTGCATAAAAAATACAGAATACAGAAAGAGCAATAAAGGAAAGTAATGCATGAAGACAAGATAGATAAGTGACAAAACCATGTCAATATGACTTTAATTGAACCTTTAGTTTTAAAGGTTCTATTTAGTGCGGCTTTAATGTAGTTGTATGCAAACGTGATAAAAGATTGCCCGCAAACTAATAAACCGATGCTCCGCTTTTTACAGTACCTTGACCTTTATCCCGTATTATTTAAAGATCCTGCCTTACTGTAACCCTATCAGTAAAAAAATCGAATTTCTAGCGAACTCGCTGACACTTAAGTGCTCTTCCATTCAAAGAGAGCAGGTGAAGTTCCTGAGCTTTCCTTGGTGGCCCCGTGTAAATGCAGCCCACTTAACATCACATATTTATCCTCTGTGTGTTCAAGAAGTGTGCAGGGAGAGCGATTACAAATACAGGCGGAGTACGTGGGAGTGTGCGCTCCGCACCAAAAGCTCCGGAGCCCTGGGTGTTCCGATCGTAAACCCTGATTTACCAGGTTGTATATTTTAACAAGCAGCACTAAGGGTGTTGACCTTTGTGCTGTCGTCTGTGTAGGCCTTAAGGGGTTTGTGTGTTTATAAAGCTCAGCTAAGGATAGATCATCCTAAGATATCCTTTGCTTGTGTGTGTGTGTGTGTGTGTGTGTGTGTGTGTGTGCTTAGGTGAAGCGTGGAGCTCTGTGCTGTATTCTCTATCGTTAAATGGTGCGCAATGCGCATGGTGTGCGTTAAATTGCGCGACGCAGTAAGCTACTCACGGTGGTGATTGGTGTTTTCATTCTTTCAAATCGTTATACATTACTGGAAAACCCCTGGGTCACTCACACCTGTGTTTAGATTCATCTTTTCATTAGCATTAGTATTATTCACCTTGCACAAGGTGCACTTTAGAGTAAAAAATAACGTAAATCCCTATAGGGCCAGTGAGTTGGCAATACGGCTTGTGATTTGTAAACGGATTGCCGGGGCCAGTCAATACCACTCGCGCAGCACTCAGACCCCTCTGTTTGGGGGGGCAACCTTTGGGAGGTAATTGGCTTTTCCTGCTCCAAGACATGCCGTCGGTGGGCCGTAATTGCTCTTTTTCTTTTTTGAGGACATTGTTCTGCTAAGGGGAAATCTAGTTTACCCTCACTCGCAGTCCCTTATTCAATAACCCTCGGTCCGATCGAATGGGTGTGTGTTTTGGGTATGGCTCCTCTGTGTTTTCGCTCCCGACATAGTCGGGATTACCTGTCACGTCTCGCTGATGTCTCTCTCCCCTGAACGAGGGCGTTTAAGGTGCTGATGTCGCCGAGACCATGCAGCTCGCTGGGCTGTTTTCTCCGGGATAACACACGACAGGGGAGTGCTTACGCTCGTAGTAAGTACAGTCCGGCATCGCGAACATTGGCTCTAGGCGAGTGTACCGCGCGCCTGCGTCGTTACAAATGAAAAACGTGCTTTTAATGGATTTACACATTTATTTAAGCATGTAATACATCAATTTGCCTGCGATGGAAGTCGTAAAAACCAAGTTAATTCTCCATTCCCCAGGAACTGCAGTGTGCCCTTGTTGTTTTTAATTTTGTTATCACCGCAACAGTGCTCTTACCCGCTTGTAATCAGACACTGTGAACTCCACCGCACCACCACTGTAATGAGATCTTATCACAGCATGCAGCTGGAGGAAGCTCTCACCCCATGTCCTGTCTGTTTAGGCCCCGGGCCCATTTCCTATTTTGTCGTTAAGCAGACAAGTTTTATCCTCTCAACCTTTTGGATGAGAGTCAGACACCCTCCACACTCCCCTGGCAATCCCAGCCGGCTCCCCACCCCGTCTCCACACAAACCAGTGCCCATCACACAGACAGGCATTACTGCTCCATTCACAATAACAGAGAAAGCCTGTGAGGGTTGTTTGACACCCAGGGGAAACAGTCTGTGGTAGATTCCTCCAAAAGGTCTGCAGCCCACCTCTAGATATCTCTACCCTCCCACCAATCCTTTAAGGATAGCTTTGAGAGGGTTCAACCTGAATCATCATTTTGCTGCAGATGTAATCTGTGAATTTGGCTGCAATGTAACGATAAAACCAAATCGTGTAAAACAAGCACTTTTAGAGGATGTACATTAACTGGGCTTTCACTGTCATGCGCTTTGGATAAAAGCATATAATCAATCGCTTAAAGGGGCTGTAGGTAAGATTTAAGAGCCTTTATTTGAGTCATAGTTTGTTAGAAATGGCCTCGTGACCTGCCAGCTGTTATTGAGTGAAATATGCTGTGATAATATCTGTTTGGAGATGACTGGGCCTGCTCTGCCCATTTGGATTTGGAACCGCTCCCGGCTCATTTCTAACCAATCTGGGCATCTCTGTCTCTGTGATTGGTTTGGGGAATTCATCTTGCCTGTCAATCACAGGTGCATGAAATGCAACAGTTCTAAATGGCAGATACGTGTAAGCAGGGAGGGAGCAGAGAGGGAGTTTATTTTTGATTTGTTTGAAACCCTTACTCTCATCCGCTCTCCTTCTGTTCTCTCTACAACTCTCGAATCGTAACTACAGCACTTTTAACAGTACGTGGTTCACAGTCTATTCAGTTCATAAGACGGCAATGAGCCTCACTTAAAACATCTTTAAAACCTCCAATATCACACCCTCAATCTATAATATTCCTCTGATAACATCGTCTCTAATATAACCCACTTCCAAATTCCATGTTGAATATCATAATCATCATTATAGCAATATCATTGAGAGAATAATTTGAACTTGGCAGGAGCCTTGCTCTGTATAGCAGACTTGGGGCCACAATAGGGGAGAGCCGGGTCGATTGAAACACTTTTCAGTTCAACGTCTTTTTCAAAGATGACGTTATCGTATACAAATAATTTCATCATGTGATCAACAACTCACGTGTGTATTCTCTTAGTTACAAGTGCGTAACTAAGAGAATGTAAGTTGTACGTAAGTTGACATTTGTTTCAAACGCCCCGCCTAGTCGGGACGTTTGAAGCACATGTGCGGGACCAATGAAACAGCATATTTTAAACAAACTATTGACCTTACTCTTGTTTTTATGCAACATACCGGACAACATAATCACATAATTTCTCATAATATAAATAGGTCAAAAAATATTTTTGTCCTGTGCGTAATTTTCAAGATGCACATTTAGATTAAAACGTACCTTTCTTATTTTATACCAGTTGGACGACTACATTTTCATTTCATTTACTTATTTCCCTGAGTCATGTTTAGGGATACACAGTTGAACATCCTGTTATTTATTTTAAACAAAATGGTGGAGTGCGGGACGTTTGAAACAAGTGTTTCAATCGTGGCACTTAAACATTTTTTGCCTCTTAACTTCAAAACTCTGACATTGCACACTTTAGTACAGGTCTGAGTACTTATTCATCTGTTGTATTGTCATATTATTATGGCATGAAACAAAAAACTGTTTATTACAAAAAAACTACCGCATGAAAGATTTTACTTTCCGCACTCAAAAACAGGTTTGCGTGGATAGCGTTTGAACGGTATGAAGTCATTACACAAAATTTCCCGGGGTTGGTCAGTCTTGCGTGCTGAAGATAGTGACGAAATTTGACATGAAAGACTTGCTCGGGTTTCGAGAAAATCTCAGTGCGTGTTTCAATCGACCCGGCTCTCCCCTAGTTCATGTTGTTGTTGTATTAAAACATGTTGATTGCAGCTTAGGCACTATGTCAGAGGTGTGTGTTACGGGTGGCCGGAAGATTAACATAGTCTGCGGCGGGAGCTTCAAAGCCCTTTAATGATTACATCGGGCTGCCATTAGAGATACTTTCTGTTCAGATGAAAGATTCTATTTCCCCCCAAATTGGATTACGAGTAAGTCAGGGTTGAACACTCGCCGTGACCGGGACGACGTCCTCAAATGAAATGCTAATGTCGAGTTCTTTTACTTTGAACATTCCTGTGCCCCAATCTCTCATTTTAGGATTAGCTCATGCTGAAATTCAACCATGCACTGTGTTTTCATCCACCATTCAATGAAGCGTTCTCTCCCTCACCGATTTTTCTCATGCAACATCTCTTGTGCAGATTTCCTCATGCAAATATGCAGAGATTCCTAAATGCAGATTCCTTCATGCACACATTCTCTCATGCACGGTATCCTATTTGCCATTCAAATGCAGGTATCATGCACACATCCTCTCATGCACACATCCCAATGTACACGTCCTCACGCACACATCCTCTCATGCACACATTCTCTCATGCGCACATCCTCATGCACACATTATCTCATGTGCACATTCTCTCATGCGCACATCCTCATGCACACATTATCTCATGTGCACATTCTCTCGTGCACACATCCTAATGTACACGTCCTCATGCACACGTTCTCTCATGCACACATTCTAATGTACACGTCCTCCTGCACACATTCTCTCATGCACACATTCTCTCGTGCACACATCCTCATGCATAGATCCACATGCACACACCCGCATGCACAAGTCCTCATGCGCTCTTTATCTCATGCACACTTTATCTCATGCATACAATCTTTGCTGAACTCATTTAAATAATTCACACATTCTCTCTTGCTGCACCATTGCCCATAATATATATAATCAGCTCCATATATATATATATATATATATATATATATATATATATATATATAAAATCTTCGGTGGAGTCCTTGTGCTCCGTGCTTGGTAGTAATTACACCTGTGTTTGTGACTGTAAGCCCTGCTGGGCAGATCAGCACGCTGTCATTAGGAGGAACACGAAAGCTGCTCTCAGTTCTCGAATGCTTTTTGGTCACGAACAGAGGCTGCCTATTGGACCGTTACTAACGAGCTCCTCGTTCTGCTCCGCCCGCGTGGGGCGTGACCTCTCTGCCTCTGCCCATTAGCGGAGGAGGAATGGAGGACAGAAAACCAAACTGGGTAGACATGAAAAAGGTATTTAGAGAGAGAGGATGAATGGTGAATAGTCTGAGTTTGGTGTCCTGTTCTCTTTTCTTTCTGGGGTATTGCACAAAGTAGTTAGGGCTGTGAATATTTACAGCAGGCAACAGGAAAATTAATTATTAATACAATATATAAGTAATACATAATATATCCTTTTCTTATTATGATGCTAATTTGCTATAGACCTAGTGGTTAAATGTATGTAAATTGTACATTTGCATACATTTGTAATATGCAAAATGTGTCTGCACATAATAATTGCCCGTTGACTTGGTAATTCACACCGCTGTATCTGATCATGACTCAGTCAGGCCTCTCATTTCTGATCGAGGCATCTCATTGGTTTAAAATATGATGACAACGCCACACCCCTTTCCAACTGTCACCGACCGATCTGCAGTAGATTTCGTCTCCCACATGGTCAAGGTAACTGTCCAAACCCCCGTAAAAGGATTAGAAATCAATACCGCATTACTATGGCTCAGATTACATTTGTGGTCAGTGCTTGTACAAATCAATACAAATCATATATCAGCAGTGACCACTCGACTAAATCATCCCAACTGTATGTTCGTGAGGAGTAATGTAGGACATAATGTATTCAGCTGAACTCAAGGTTAACCTCAATAGGCAGCAGGTCTCTGTCAAGACACGATGTTCTTCGGTTCCATGTTCCAGACGGTTTGGATATTTTACGACGCAACCCTTATGTTCAGGTTCCCCATTTAGGTTCCAACGTCTCACTGCTGTGGGTTTTTTCAAATGTTTATTCAAATACGACTTCTGAAACATGTTTCTTCTTTTTACTCCACTGCTGTTGGCAGACCAGTATTTACAGGTGCTTGCCAGTCGCCATGCCAGAATAGAGCTAGCATTAAAACATTATTTACAGTCCACACAGAGAGAGTACAGGCCTGTCCATCGTGTCCACAGGATTACCTTGTGTTGCGCGGGGACTGACCTCCCCTTTCAATTCCCCTTTCCAATTTAAACTACAAATCAATATTTAATCAGTATTTTAGATGATAAAAGCCACTCGGTATTCTATATATGTATTTAAAATGCTTTTAAATGGAGAAGGAGACTGATAGGAAGGATAGATGGGAGAATGGATAGAAGAAAGGACAGATATGATGGATGGCTGTACGAATAAGCAGATGGATGATGAAAAGACTGACAGTCAGATGGTAAAGGTTGCAGGAAGCCATGATGGTCTTCAGCTCGCTTACATTGCAGAAATTCCCCATCAGCATATTTGCACTTTATTTGATGAGATGGCTCCGTCCTTCTGCTGACATCATCAACACTTACCTGGAGATCCTTCAGGTAACTCAGCCTTCTCGGGTTGAGTTGAGGAGGTCATCGACGCGTTTCCCATCTGGGATCAATGAAGTGCCATCTTATCTCTGTAACACTTCTTCTGTCATTCATATATATAGATAGATATCTATATCTATAGATAGATAGATATAGATGTATTTACTTTCCTTGTATGCATTAGCTTTGTTCTATTTAATCCTATTACCTTCAGGGTGAACCTTAGTGTGCTTAGTGAACCTCCATTAGTGTGGCATCTTGTTTTGAATAACTAACTACACATTGCATCGAGCAATCTGCACAGGTTCATCTCACCATCCAACTTCAATATTTTATTGTACAAAGGCATAGCTTCGAAATTCACGTCGAATGCATCCTTATGAAGAAATCCGGTGCTTCAGAGCGCACTGCACAACATCACATTCATCCACTTTATTGGCAGAAGTGCTCATGAAAATACAGAAACCAATAGAGCAAGCAATGTTCTCATAGCCCGACAGCACAAACGACCCACAGAACAATAACTCCACTTTTCATATTCACCCAAAGAAGGCCGACGCAGAATGACACTGGAATCAATAAGTGCCTTGCTGCTTAACAACTACAGCACGCCATTCATATCGAGTTTAGTGGCACGCTGAGAGAATATTTACAGATATGGATCTTTCGTCAGCGTCGGCTGAGCTGGCCGCTACGTGCAACACATATCCAACATGTGAAAATGATGTGTCTCTCTTTCTGTGTTCACACAGGCTGGTCTATTCACATTAAGTGGGGATTGTGCAAATCTACAACGCAGCCCAGCTTCTGTGATGCGTGTTTGCATGAATCCACACCGCACGGCACACAATACTTGCACGCTTGCACTTTATATTACAAAACCACTGTACTGTACAACTGTACACTGTCAATGGATGCATGGAATCTGTGCCAAGGCGTTTGGACCAAACACTGATGTGTTTCACGTGAAACACCCTTGTGTCATTGAGAATATTGAACCATGTGCTTTGTGTTGAGGTGTGTTGCAACGTGATAACAAACCCCCTTCGTGATTTGATGGTCATTTATGGTTTGAAGGGGAACGTTTTTGACTCCCAGCCGAAGAGGGTTCTGGGTTCAATCCCCCAATTGCTGCTGCCTACCTGTAGGCCCCCTTAAGCAAGACACCCTTCCTGCTCCACAACAACGCGTGTCTGAATTCGCTGTAGGTCCCTTCAATACAAAGTGTCTGCTGCATGACCCCATAGTAAAACAGCAATCATCAACCACTCTGCTTAAAACCAAATTCGACTTCCTTCCCTGTAGTTCATCTTTTTCCTCCATGTGTCTCTCTCTCTTGTTCCACTTTGACCCTAGAGTGCTTCACTCACTCTGCGCCGACACGGACATCGTGTTCAGGACCCCAGAGACCTTGTGCTTTCAAAGCGCTGTCCTGTCCGTCCGAATGGCGTGATGTAAGGGCCACACGGAGACACGGCTCATTCAGCTCCGAAGGTCACACGCCTGCCGCGTCCTCGAACGGGCTCAGCGTCTTTGTCTCGTCGCTCGTCTCCTCAGACAAGCACTCGCCACGCAACACACTACAGACGCTGTTTAAACAAACAGGCAGCTGTACTGTTGGCGCTGCTCTGTATGGCTGTCCCTGTTATTTTCTTTTCTTTCGGTTTCTAGTCAATCTTCTCTAAATACCCCCCCCCCTCCCCCACGCCCCCCCTCTCAGGCGTCGGTGTAGTCGCCCTCTCCGTACACACACGTGTCGGGGGGCTGGTAGACCACCTGGGGGTCGGCCAGCAGCAGCTCGTCGGTGACGGTCAGCTCCTCCAGCTCGGTGGTGAAGTGGTCCGTGGTGCTCTCCACCACCGACGTGTCCTTGACCGCGCTGTAGGTCAGCGCCACGCTGTACGCCGCCGGCTTGGCCGCGCCCGGCCGGCCGCAGCGGCAGATCTTGCGGAAGGCGGCGCGGAACTTCTGCGACATGGCGTTGTAGATGAGGGGGTTGATGGCGCTGTTGAGGTAGATGCAGCAGCGGCAGAACAGCAGGAACCAGCTGTCCAGGTAGGACTCCTCCAGGAAGGAGTTGACCACCACCAGCGTGCGATACGGCATCCACAGGGTGGCGAACAGGAAGACCACCACCGCCAGCATCTTGGTCACCTGATGGAGAAGATTTAGCAATAAAATAGATTTTATCATTTGTTAGAGATTGTCTGTTATCTGCCAGATTCTCAATCAGCCAATAATCGATAATAAAGTTATTTTTCTTTGCACAATTTTATGGTTATATTGAAATGCAAGAGGCCGTGATGTGGATTATTATCGGCTGTTTTCCAGTGCGTAACGCACCTGTTTGCGCGAGGTCGCGGTGGAGTTGGAGTGGCGGGAGTTTTTGGCGCTCGCGTTGCCGTGCCCGTTCTTGCACTTCTCCTTCACCGAGGAGGGCAGCGGGTTCATGAAGAGGATCCTCGCGATCAGTCCGTACAAGATGGCGGAGAGCATCAACGGTAACACGAAAAAGATCCCAAAGTCAAAAAAGTAGATGGGCATGTAAAACTGCCGCGGAACTTTGTAGCCGCAGGTGATAATGGTGACGTTTTCGTACACAAGTTCTTGGATGTCCGATAGATAAAACCACATGACGCAGTAGAGCGAAGTGAAAACCCACACCGACAAAATTATCTTCTTAGCCCGGGATAAAGTGCACAGAAACTGGGCTTTGATGGGATGGCAGATCGCGATGTACCGCTCGATGGTGAACGCGGTGATGGAGCAGGACGACGCGTTGATGCCCAAATACTGGAAATAGGTGATGCACAGGCATCCGTAGTGTCCGAACACCCAGCAGCCGCACACGCTCTCTGTGATGCTGGGCAGCCCGGCCGCCGTCAGCACCATCAGGTCCGCCACGGCCAGGCTCACCAGGTAGCAGTTGGTCGGCGTGCGCATGTGTTTGGTGGTGAGCACCACCAGGACCACCATCACGTTGCCGACCACCCCTAGGAGGCAGATGACGAAGAACAGCAAGCTGCTGATCACCTTGTACTCGATGCCCATGTCGACCCACACTCCCAGCGTGGCGTTCAGCTCCCGCGCGTTGAAGGTAAAGTTCTCCATGCCGGTGGAAGGATCGACGGACGCGTTTTCAGGGGAGAACACTGTAGCGGCGAGGTCGGGCATCGGGACCGAACCCGTTGCGCTTGAACTTTACGCACGGCGAAGATGGGCAAAAATACCGGACGCCATGAAAGTTGATGCACAACAAAAGCAACTTTTCCTCACATTGTCACAATAAACACTTAAATCGACAAATATTTTCAAATATATGTTTAAAAGGTGGTTCTGTTGTTCAGATATGTGCGTAAAGGAGTTGCGCTCTGACTGGGTCCTTTCCAGAGAGTGAGGGGACGCGCGCCTACTCTGTCGGAGGAGTGTGGCCGTGAAGGATCGGCTGGATGCTCCTTTTAAGCCCTCTTTTTTTTAGTCTTTCTTTTTTTCTTTTACGCATGCGAGCTTACGCGACTGTGGCCAATAGATTCGCGTAAT
>NC_079433.1:5083327-5133327 GCF_026213295.1 Gadus chalcogrammus | reverse complement strand
GAGGTGGCGGTGGCGGTGGCGGTGGCGGTGATTCCGGGGACTGAGTCATCCGTCTTCTTAGCCTTTCATGTGACTGTGCTGAAGAAGTTGATTCGGTCACCGGGAGGCAGGCAGCCCGCCTCGGCCCGGCGCGTGGGAGGGAGGGGTCTGCCGAGCATCTCCCTCCGTGCGCCAGAGCAGCGCGAGCAGCCTGTGACGCGGGCGGCCAGCACGAGCAGCACCAGCCACCAGCCGAGCTGGGAAAGAAAAGGGTAGATACGTGTTTCACAATCCGATATTCGTGTTTTATAACGATTTATTAACGACAAGTGGGAACTTTTTTCTCGATGTCAGTGTGTCGGTCGGGTCAGACTGCAGTTGCTTGACTTATATAATAATTATATTTTGTTAGGAATATGTGTAGCAGGTGGCAGTTGTACAAAAAAAAGATGGTCGGATTAGAAATATAAAAACTATTTAAGAATTCTGAGTAGAATTGCGAATTGTCCTACAATCTCTAGCCTACTGAGTAAATAGATGCCATTGTGGGATACAAACGCTTTCACACGTGTAGAATTGTATCTCTTGTTGATTGAGCCAATATCGCCTCCCATCTCCCCTAACCTTTATACTAGCCGACAAAAAAAATGAAAAGAGTTGGTTGAAAGGTTGGGCTTTAAGTGTTTGGAATTAATTAAAGATAGCCTATAGCCTAGTTACAGTTTCCGCCTTTCTTTCCTTTGACAGTGACGGATGCGATGTGATTGATGACACTACCCTGGTTCAAATGGCGAGTTTTGCAACGAGTTACTACGATCACGTGGAGAAGTGGAGCGATTTGCTGAACATGTCTCCGTTCACCAACCACCAAAGTGAGGACGAGGTCAGTGATCCGTGCGAAAAGTCGCTGTTCGGCGAGCGGTCGTATGAAACGGGCGTGGAGGTGTCGTGCCGCGGTTCAGCACCACGGCCAGCACCCGGGACGGAGCAGCGGCTCTGCCTCATCAACCACCGGGAACTTCGGAAACACAAAGCGGCGCACTGGGAGGACGAGACGGAGCAGTCTTTCAACGGCCACGATCGGACACAAAGCAGTCCCGCTAGAAACGAGAACCTCGGCTTGGTACAGAACTCATCCATCCAACTCCACGAGGAGGACTACCTGGAACTTTTCATGTTGGCCGACCAAGAACTCGGCTCGGAGAAGTCGGCGGACTACGGGTTTATAACGGGCGTGCTTTGTCTGGTGACGGGTATATCTCTAGTGGGCATATCCTACGTGGTCCCGCGAGACGTGAGAGTGGACCCGGACAGCGTGTCCGCGCGGGAGATGGAGAGGTTGGAGCGGGAGAACGCGAGAGTGGGGGCCCACCTGGACAGATGCGTGATAGCGGGGTTATGCCTCCTCACTCTGGGGGGAGCGGTGCTCGCGATGTTGCTCATGGTGTCCATGTGGAGGTGGGAGTCGATGAGGAGAAAGGCGTTTGCATATTCCAAGCACGCGGCAAAGTTATACGGCTCCATCAATCTGAGAGCAGGGGGGCCAACCCCACTCCGGGAATCGCCCTCTCATTTGTCAACGGATTTAGAAGCGCTCCGTTGAATTAATGCGACAGACTAGAAGGTAAAACTCCACCATAAAATCCTGCCAATGATGTCTTATTAGTGGGACACTTGGTGAGGTACAAACCAAAATAAAAGCCCTGTAAAACTATGTTGGGTAAAACCCATCGACCCAGGGCTCTGTTTGAAGATTTGCTGCGTGCATTGACTTCACATTTTACCAAACATGTATGATACAAGGCTTTACGTTTTATTGCATGATGCATTGTGGGTCCTGGAGTATGTACTTTGTACCCTTGTGGAGATGGGGATTTGATAAACAACATCGTTTTGCACACCTATCGAATAATGTATGATGTGTGTACTGTATAGGCGATTGCATTGACCATGTACAGTTCAACCATATCAACCTCCTTTGTACAGGGAAAATAAAAACGTCACATTCACACTCATGTCCTACGGTCCATTGAATCATCAATCATTCTGTGGCCGTACACCACACACACGCTCACACACACACACACACACACGCTTACATGCACACACACCAATCCCTCACACACACACACACACACACACACACACACACACACACACACACACACACACACACACACACACACACACACACACACACACACACACACACGAATACACACACACACACACACACACACACACACACACACACACACACACACACACACACACACACACACACACACACACACACACACACACACACACACACACACACACACACATAACCACACAGGCGCATACACACACAAACACATACACCTTAAGCAAGGGATATGGAGGGAAAGGAACTGAAGGGAGGTAAGTGGGAGCAATGGGATAGATGAGGGAGAGAGATGAAGAAAAACAACATGTCAGCTGTTTCTAAGTGTTCCACGAAAATAATACTAATCGATGGAGACTGGGCCCTCGATCAACCCTTTTTCCTTCTGAGAACCTGCCTAGTCCTTCTTTTTGAGACATTGCGGTACGGCTGAAAGCGACACACACACACACACACACACACACACACACACACCCACATGCACACACACACACACACACACGCGCGCCTGCGCGCGGCCTGGCAGCAGAGTCGAGGTTTACCTCTGAGCCACCATGAGCCCCGGCGCCGTGAATAAACGGCATTAGCCCAACGCTTATGTGTTCAGTGAATGGGGCGGCTTAGCCAATCGCTCACTGCCACAGAGTCCCGTCATCATCATCCCCACCATCATCATCATCATCATCATCATCATCATCCCCACCATCATCATCATCATCTCCACCATCATCATCACCACCATGCATTTTCTTCTCACACTCCCGTGAGACGGGGGAGGGGAAAAAGCCGGTGTACCACCACAGCTATAGGTTCCGGGTTCGATTCCCCCCGTGTGTCCACAGTATGTCTACCTGTAGGCCACACCAGAGCAGGATACCGCACACGGGCTCCTTAGCGGCTCGCTTCTGAATTCACTGTGCATGACGTTCTGTCAAAGCATGTGCTCGACGGCTGAACGTTGAAGAATAGCAGGGGTTCAAATCGCTGAAACGGCCGAGCTGCCTGGGCCTCGCTCCATCCTCATTTAATGGGGTCATTAAAACGTTGGGAGACAGCGATATTTCCAATGCTTCGCACCAGGATCAGTATGTGTACGGCCTGGTGGATGCCGTAGGAGAAAGGTTTGTCAAAGGACTCATCCTTGCACGTGGGTGGGGGGAAAACATTGATTTAATTAGTGTCTATGTTTCCTCTAGCAAGAGATTCCCCCTGGACAGATCTACCCACGCATTCACGCAAGCACACACACACAGACACACGCACACGCACGCACGCACGCACGCACACACACACACACACACACACACACACACACACACACACACACACACACACACACACACACACACACACACACACACAGGCCAACACAAACACAGAGGCACAAACACAGAGGCACAAACATATTCCGCAATCCGCAGTTGTGCCATTAGTATATTCACATCCACTTACAAGTACACACATGCACCCTCCCCACACACACTTTTAGCTACGAAATCCCCCCCCCCCCCCCCTCCTTCCTCCCTTCATGAATGGGCCTACTCAGAATAATCATTAAAGGCAGCTGGAGGCAGGAAATGGAATTGGATTGGATGTGCCGGGGAGGGGGGCTTGGGGGGGGGGGGGGGGGGAGTTTGGGGTGTTGCCAGGGGTCAAGAGCCTGGGTGTGGCGATGTGGCTGGGGGACGCCCCCCCCCCCCCTCCCCCCCTCCCACCGGGGAGCGAGCGATTCTACGTTAGCGACACGTCGCGTGGTCTGACTGCTTGTTCTCACCAGCATCTGCCATGAATCTGCAGAGATATGCAAATGGCGTGCAGTGCGTGCGGTGCGGTGGCGGTTACCCAGTTACAGTCGGGGAGAACGGGAGAGGCGAGAGGGGAATTAGGGAGAGTGCAAAGAAAGATATTTGTGTACGTGATGTTTCTGTGGAACGACGCAGCTTAACGGGGCTGATCTAGGGATTACCCCCTCCTCATCTAGGCAGTGTCTTGAGATACAGTCTTTAGTTAACGTTTCCTCAATACTCATTTGGGTTCCGTTAGTTGCATAGCAACGGCAGGTGGACTCAGCCACTATTTTAAGACATGAGGGGGCTTGGGAGCAGGGGGGGGGGGGGGTGACTGGGGGGTTATGTTTTGTTTTTAAGCTTGGATAAAAAATGAAGTGTGGAATAATCACACACAAACTTAATACTGAATCGTTGACCCAGTTTAAAGTGAAATGACATAATCAGAGTATGTCTGATGAATTTGCAGCTGAGCTGATTGAGGAATTTGAATATCGTTCCACCTAAAAGGGTTCCACATGTTTATTTATACAATTACCTGATTAAGTCAGGATGACCGTAAATCAATCATCCTATCCCTTCCCCTCCCTCCACCCAGATAATGCTTCATGGGCGGGGATAGAGGTTAAGCTCTAACCACCGCAATCATAAAACTAACAAATGCCACCTTGGGAGAATGGGGTGCAGAAAGTCAAATTAACTTTTCACAGAACATTTTAAACTCAATATCTCTATTTTCGAATTGACCTACTTTACAGAGCTTCAAATAGTGAACCAGTATAGGAGTGGATAGTTGACGGCAAATCGATGAGGCTTTGTCGAAAGTTCACTTGCTGGCTTTATGATCTAGTCAACGTAGAGTAATTTACTTTTACTGTCTTTTTTTTACACTTATGTCCAAAGTGCCAAACAGTGAATTCAACAGGATGGGGATGGACATTGGGATTAACCAGTACATAGGAGCCAAACACCCTAATCTGCTACACTGCACCCTTCTTTACTTGAATTCAACTGAAAAAAACCAGTAGAGGAAAAGGGACATCAAATCCATGTATTTGCCCAAGTCCGGGGCTGGTAATCACATTTGCCTGGACTTTGTTCATAACATTATTGTCTGCAGAAAATCGAGTAAATCGAGTAAACCAAGTTCATTTATCGCCATCTGTGTCCTCTGAGAAAGGAGAGGATAACCATAGAAACCAAATCTGTTGCTATGGGAAATTACTTATCTGTGGTGAGAATCGCTCAGACCTTGGTTCCATTTAGATCTAACACATTGTCCTTACAATTATGGATGATAGACCTTGAATGGACAGGATGTTTCTCGCTGGCACTCAGCAGGACTTAAGGCACTCCCAAGACCCACAGCTAGCGTCATGACTCTTTAGTCTGTTTGGCTGAAGCTAAGCTAGATCCTAAAACAAATGTTTTTTAAAATTGAAAAAATCCACATAATATGTGTAATTGAACTGACATTTCACATGTTATATAAACTGAGGAAAAACGGAAAGGAAAGAACAGTTTGTTTTGTTAATTGTTTAACCACTGAAAATGCAAAAGCAGATTTCAATTATTTTAGAAAACATACACAAACAAACACACGCACACACACAGGAATTCCACAGACCAGGGACATCCTACTGCTTGGCCGTAATAAACGACACATAGCATCATGCTTGTACCAGAGGCGGCATGTGGCATAAGCTGTGGCGCTCTAGCGGTAAATGGATCATTTAGCCTGGACAACTCTTCCTCTTGGGCAATTGAGCTCAGCTAGTGTATGTTGTATATAGCATTAAATACACACAACCTACGGAAACGCACACACATCGCACGCACGCACGCACGCACGCACGCACGCACGCACGCACGCACGCACGCACGCACGCACGCACGCACGCACACACACACCAACGCTGGATAACTCTTCCTCTTGGGCAATTGAGCTCAGCTTGTGTATGTTGTATATACACACAAGCCTATGGAGACACAAACAAATCGCAGACGAATACACACACACACACACACACACACACACACACACACACACACACACACACACACACACACACACACACACACACACACACACACACACACACACACATACACACACACACACACACACACACACACACACACACACACACACACACACACACACTGTGCAGCTATGATCGTTACAGAGTCCAATTTCTGCAAATTAAATTATTTAAATCCTAATGATCTAATAATGATCCTCATTATATCTAATGAGAATGCAGTACACACCCCGGCCCTTTTACTCCGGAATATCATGTTTATTGTGTAGTTCTAGTCAACAACCAGCAGGTGGTGAACGATTTGACCTAAAACACTACTTTTAATTGTTTTAGTTTTAAAACTTTTTATCAATTTAGTTGTTGTTCTCATCATGTCGGCACACGTGTAGATACTCCACTGTAATACAATTTCAACATCGTGAAACACTGGCTGCACAATTATTTTACCTTATACACGGAATATAACATAAAATAGTGTATCACTCATATTTCACTCGTATTTATATTTGGCTTGTGTATATGTTTTGAATGTATACGTTAACGTCAGAAAAACTACGCCCTAGTAAAAAAATCCTCCGTTATTATATACAATCTATTGTCCTTACAGTCTCTGCCCCATACATCCCTGTCTGAACCTGCTCTGCTGCCTCTAGTGTTTGGTTTATTCAGACACCTTGTTAATAAAGTTCTTTTTGAAGCCGTAAAGATGGCGGACTACGACTTGACCACCAAGATAGCCCATTTTTTGGACCGGCATTTGATTTTTCCCCTCTTGGAATTCCTCTCCGTCAAAGAGGTACGTCGTTTTTATCACTGATTGGGATTGAACACATTTGGTCCAGAATTTGTGAAATTCTGTTAGCGTTAGAGCGACAATTTAGCCTCCACGAGCCACCGCGGTGCTAGCTAGCATTAGCCTTATCTTCCCCGGCTCACGTTACTAGCTACATTAGCTAGCCCACGCTGGGTACATTGGCCTCACCTAGTTCCCATTCGTGTCACATAATTCTATAATTTGGACATATTTCTGTCGACAATCGATGGACATTGTTTTTTATCGGTATCTTTACGTGTTTTATAGCAAGGTTCTAGATGTTATGGACGTATGAACATTAACACCAGATGGTAATGAGGGTAGCATCCGTACACAATGCAATATATGTATAATATGTGTTTCTCTCTGTTTTTAAGATTTACAATGAAAAGGAACTCCTCCAAGGGAAGCTGGACCTTCTCAGCGACACAAACATGGTGGATTTCGCCATGGATGTGTACAAAAACCTCTACTCAGACAAGGACATCCCACACAGTAAGACTGGTTACGGTTCTATTAAATGTAAAAAATATAACTGACTAATAATGTCTCGGAGACAGTTAAGACACTCATTTATTCGATTAACCAATAATATCCCTCATCAATATTGACATTTTAAGCACCACTTCGCTGCACATAAATTGGATTCCATTCCTATGAATCCACTGCAGTCCATTCCTGACCATTTTAATACATTAATGGTTCTATGGTCAATAGCCTTTCAGCAAACATGAATAGTATTATCAGATTGTTATTTCCGCTGGTGAAGTGACAAATAACATGTGATCTTGCAGCCTTGAAGGAGAAGAGGACCACAGTGGTGGCACAGCTGAAGCAGCTCCAGCAGGAGACGGAGCCCATCGTCAAGATGTTTGAGGACCCCGAGACCACGCGCCAGATGCAGTCCACCAGGTAAGCAAAGGAACTCCCCCCAGCTAACGTACTCTTTAGCTATGGGACAAAATGGGAATGATTGAGTCATTGTTTTCCTCCATTTCATTTTAAACCTATTTAAAGCATACACAACGACTATGGATAAACAAGCGCTGTATCGATGATCTGATGGAGATGTGTGAAAGATTAAGATTAGCTAATTGTTTTACTTCTTCCTCAGGGATGGGAGGATGCTTTTTGACTACCTGTCGGAGAAACACAATGTAAGTGGTTTGTTATATCACTTCCTGCCAGGTGCTGCCCAATTTGTTTCCACAATCGGACGTTTATTTTCCAGATGAAAGCAAAACCAGCCTCCTACTTTTCTTTTTTAAATTTGGTGTTTAAAAAGAGGGTATCATAATTTTCTATGGTTATAGCACATAATGCATGTTCCTACAAGGTGTAATGGCATCATATTTTCATTATTTATTTGGATGTAATAGGAGCCTACTAACCGCAGTGTATGAATAGTTCATAGCTAATAGTTATAATGGTTTAATTTTTACACTTTCCTGTTGCTTATATTTATTTAATATAGTGAAGCGATTCTATTTTGTGTTGATGAACCAAACCAAAACGTTCATGTTTTCTCTTCTAGTTCCGACAGGAGTACCTGGACACCCTTTACCGGTACGCCAAGTTCCAGTACGAGTGCGGTAACTACTCCGGGGCCGCGGAGTACCTCTACTTCTTCCGTGTGCTGGTAAGAGAAATTTGGCTGCTCTTCATAAAACACATTCACTGAACAGTTTTAGAGCTGGTGGTTTTTTGAAAGGCGTACTCTAAATTATGACATGCTAGTTTTACTATATAAAACTATCAAGCATTTCAGACCCTTTAATCCAATGTGTGTAATGGGAATTTAGATGCATGTCATTCATCTGGGATCTGGTAGAGGCTGGGCATGTTTCTCAAGGAAGCCTGCATTTTATGTGGTGGGCAATGGGGATCAAACAGTGTTTTTGCGTGTGGGATTTGGATCAAACTTGCCACTACACCATCCTGTCCCATTTGGTTTGACCTCACTGAACTGTGTCTTGGGTCTCACACGTTCTCGTGCCTTTCACTTGTCTGTTATAACCTCCCTTCATGATGGTGGAGCTGAACACGGCACTTAAAATGCTTCTGATTCGCTGCAGGTCCCTGCCACGGACAGGAATGCCCTGAGCTCTTTGTGGGGGAAGCTGGCCTCCGAGATCCTCATGCAGAACTGGGAGGCAGCGATGGAGGACCTCACCCGCCTCAGAGAGACCATCGACAACAACGTAAGAGGACCTCGGCCTCTTGGTTCTTGCCCAGGCTTCTGACGTTGATGTTGGGCTCTGTTGCACCAGGCTTAACGAATACGATAGTCATTTTCAATTATCTTTATATTTTCTGTTGTTTTGAATGTACCCTGGCACAACACGGGTGGGTGGCTAACAACGGGTTTAAAAACCACGCCCTAGTGCACCACGGGCAGAACCCCCCCCTAATGTGATTGGTGTTGTGTGTTCCCTCGCAGTCGGTGAGCTCCCCGCTCCAGTCCCTCCAGCAGAGGACCTGGCTCATCCACTGGTCCCTCTTCGTGTTCTTCAACCACCCCAAGGGCCGGGACAACATCATCGAGCTCTTCCTCTACCAGCCCCAGTAAGTGGCCGTTTGGTTCTGTACCTCCGCAGCCCCCATGTAGGACCTATGGAGGCTGTTGTGATGGCAGCTCAGGCCTATGTTGATGAGATACAATGATACTTTATTAATCCTAGGCAGGGCATTTGGGTGGTACTGTGAAAGTTACGGGTCTGGTAGAATTAAAAGTAAATGACCAATATAAGCAAGAATAAAACAAATGTGTCCACATACACAAGAGTAACAGAAGACTTTCCTAACACGAAAATAAGTGTGAACAGTGACTGTTGAGGTGGACGTCATAACTCCATTATGGGCCGATGTACACGAGTGTCTAAGCGGCGTGTGCTTGGCCCTCCCTGCAGGTACCTGAACGCCATCCAGACCATGTGCCCCCACATCCTGCGCTACCTGACCACCGCCGTCATCACCAACAAGGACGTGCGCAAGCGCCGGCAGGTGCTCAAGGACCTGGTCAAGGTCATCCAACAGGTGAGAGGCTTGGGGGGGACGGAGGTGAAGCTGGGGGGGGGGGGGTGGTGGTGGCTCCCCAGCGGGGTGTCTGATAGGGCTGGGTAAAAGCATCGATTCATCAATGCACTGCAGTTTATTTGTTCTAGATTCAGATTTTTTTTTTTTCGATTATTTCCATTAAAAATAATAATAAAGAAGTATACTCAGTCTCTATAATCTGGAAGCGAGTTTGCCTAAATGTACATGCCCTTTTACATTTGTCAATGTTATTATTATTACTTTTATGCTGCAAGTTTAGCAAGTTTAGAACAGGAACAATACTTTACAATGGTGTATTCCCTTTTTGCTAGTTTTCACAATGAAATGGTTAATTCATTATGAAATGGTTAATTCTAAATAATATTTAGGTATTTTTGTCATCTGCACGTATTATTGAAACGATATCGAAGCAATTGGATCAATATCAAATCGATATCGAATGAAAACCTAAAGAATCGAATTGAATTGAATCGTGAGGTACCTGGCAGTGCCCAGCCCTAGTGTCTTGGTGTCCGCATGCTGGATCCCCACCGGTTGACCGTGCCCTTGATGATAACACCACTAATGGTGTGTGGATGGATCTAGGGATGATTCAATGACGGTATGGAGGGATGAATCAGTGAATCGGTGGGTGATAGTAATGTTGTCTGGGACCTCACAGGGCATAGAAACACTGTCAATGAAACTATAAAATTGTCATTGGAGGCGATACACAATCATTAGAGGTGATAACATTAACTTAAAGGACTTGACAGGGCTTAATGACTGGATGGAATGGAAGCATTTCTGACCGTCCACTGAGACTAGAAATGCACCACAGAGTTCAGAGTTCAATTAATGTGATTTATTATTGGCAAACACACGTGAATGACTGTCTGGTTCTCTCCCACCCACCTCCAGGAGTCGTATACCTACAAGGACCCCATCACGGAGTTTGTGGAGTGCCTCTACGTGAACTTTGACTTCGACAGCGCCCAGAAGAAGCTGAGGGAGTGCGAGTCGGTCAGTGTTTACAGGACACGCCCCCCTGTCGTCATGGTTTCTCTAATCCCTCAGTTTGCTTTGAAGTTACGACCTGTACTCTGAGAACGATTGGAATTGTCCCTAAGGCTTATTTTTAATACTATGCAAAAACAAGTGTTTTAACTATTCCTTGTGCTGTTGACTCTTAAAAGGCTGTGTGTCATAGATCCTTTTATTCAAAGTCTTTCAGTAAATGCTTCTTGGTATGAATATTTTCTATTTCTAAGGACAAGTCTAGTTTGATTTTGCAGTAAAATGGAGGCTTGACTGACCGTCGTATCAACCTTTTTGACAGTGTGTCCTTTAGTCAATTCCCCCGCTATTGAACGCCTTCAAGAGGCCGTCACCCTGCCTGTAGAGTCCATCACATCATCAGTCAGCCGTTCACCGTGGAGACGGAGAGGTTGTTGTGGGTGTCTGTTGACCTTGCGGTATTTCTTGGATCCTCAGGTTCTGGTGAACGACTTCTTCCTGGTGGCCTGTCTGGAGGACTTCATCGAGAACGCCCGTCTCTTCATCTTTGAGACTTTCTGCCGTATCCACCAGTGCATCAGCATCAGGTACTGACAGCTTCCCTCCCCCCCCATAGCCCATCTTTTCAGCCTAAAGAATCTGGTTCTACCAGCTCCGCCCATCCAAAGAGCTCTTGCTCGTCTTCATTTTATTGTACTATTTACCTTGAGAGGTATAGTACACCTTCTGTAAATGCCCCGGGCGGGTCACACAGCAAAATACTTATTCAATAATATAACATCATATATTCACCACTTATGGACAGACCTGGATCAATAAGGGAAGACGCACAATGTATGCTGTTCAGGGATTTCTGGTCTGAAGTCGGTCGAGGTTCCTCTCACATGCAGGAGAGCGTCGAGTCTTTAGTGTTTGACTCTTAACAACCCAACGCTACTTGGTTTGATCCCCAAGTGTACAACCCAGTACCCGACCTGTATCTGAATTCACTGCAACTCCTAAATTGCTCCAGTAGTGAATTATAGCAGTCAAAGGATGTATGTTCTATTCTTTTTGCGTTTACTTTTGGATCGTTTCACACCTCGGTCTGAGATATGAACCCTCTGAGACTGTGCTTACCATCTCTCTCTCTCCTTCCTCCTTCTCCTCTTGCTTTCAGCATGCTGGCTGACAAGCTCAACATGACCCCAGAGGAAGCCGAGAGATGGATCGTCAACCTCATCCGGAACGCTCGACTAGATGCCAAGATAGACTCCAAACTGGTGAGTACTTCATGGGTTTATCATTGGCTCGTGAGATCCAATGATAATCATGTGGGATCAGATTGGGGCCATAGTCTGACCTCTGGCCTTGAGCCATGTGAACAATCAGGGTCGAACTGCAGGTTTACTATTTATTGATCAATAGAGTTTTAGATGGTTTATATATATTTCTACAGGGAAAAGCTTACCTAAACCAGTAATTAAAGACATAAGAGTAGGTTAGTTCTTTAACCTCAAGTGTTAAAGCAGTCCAAGTATTGTGTGTTTGCCACCCAGTGGAGCTCCAGGGTCGAGAGCTCATATTGTTCAGGGACAGGAGAGCTTCTGTCCCTGAACAAGCCTTAATTCTTGAACTGTGTAGCTGAACTGGTAGAGCATGGTATTAACAACGCCAGGGTTAGAGGTCGAATTCCCACTGGGGCTTCCCATGCTGAGTGGGGCTGGGAGCTGAGCCTATATGCCCACATTGTATTGTAAAACACTTTGGAGGAAAGGTGTCCACCCAAGTATGTATGCGAGTACTTTAGACACTAGAGAGGGGAGAGAATATTGATTGTCGTAAGCATCACGATTTTTATTATCTATGATTCTGAAATGATTCACAACTTCTAAAAAGCCATTAATGTAAATTCATATATTTAACTCTTTATAATATATATACGTTATTATTTATTTTATAAATCCCAATGATCAAAAACGAATCATGAGAACCCAAAAGAGCCACACCCCAAACCGAGATGTCTGTGCAGCTGTCCTTACCTCCGTCTGCTCCTCTCCTCCTCTCCCCCCCCCCCTCCAGGGCCACGTGGTGATGGGCAACAACGCGGTGTCGCCCTACCAGCAGGTCATAGAGAAGACCAAGAGCCTGTCCTTCCGCAGTCAGATGCTGGCCATGAACATCGAGAAGAAGCTGGCCCACAGCGCCCGCACTGAGGTACAAACCACACCAGCGCACGCGCTCACACAGTCTCTGTAGGGTGAGGGGTCATGGGGAAGGGACGGTACGAGTCTCTGATAAGGTGGCTGCCATTTAAAAAAATATGTATCTCTGATAAGATGAGGATTGTTGGCCTCTCAAAGGAATTTTGTTTTGGATGCTTTAAAAAAAGAGAACATAAAACCAATGGAAAAAAAACGGGTATTTCAAAAATGGAGCCATGATTTATAAAATGGAGCCAGGATTGTTTAGTGGTCAGGGACTCTTAGGCCAAAGCACTCTGGATTGAAGCCCTTGAGCTCCCCTGAAGGCACCCTTGAGCAAGTCGTCCTTACGACAACCCTAGCTTTTAGTTTTATGACCTGTATGTGAATACGAGGTGCGTTGCTTTGAAGGGAAGCTGTAGCCTAACAGGGCGTTTGATGTCTTGGGCTTCAGGTTTTGATTTGTGGATCCTGCAGTCTGGGATACGAAGATACACTCTTTGACTGTATCGTGTGTCTGTGTCTCGTGTTTATGTCTGTGTGTATCTAATGCGTCTTCCTTTTTTGTCTTTTTTCTCCCGCTTAGACGCCAAACTGGGCCGCCACAGACACTGGCTTCTAAGGATCAGCCAATCAGGAGGAAGAGGAGGCTGATGTGGTGTTTATTCAGACTATATATTATATCAGGTTCCTCAGAAACATCTCTTTAATACCACATTCCCAGTATAATGTGGTCCTCGACTCTGGGGGACCTCAACATTTGGAGTCCAGGCTAAAATTATCAATAATTCTTATCTATTCTTTTTATGATGCAACTTTGTCTTTGCCTTCTGATCTGGCCATATCGAGTTGTCAAGGAAAATAGATAAGCAATCGTCATTATGGGGGACTTTTTTTTTAAACTGCAAAACAACCACAATTGTTCCATGCCATCGACAAAATAAAGATTTTTGAGTCTCTTGAAATAAATACTGCGTCATTGATTCCTCTCTTCGACACCCTGGAGCATTTCGTCGCTAGATGGCGTTATTTGTCTGTTGGATTTCAACGGGAGTACATTTCGGAGACACGGATGCAACGTAGCCACACTATGATGGAGAACGTTAATATTTTGAATGAATCAGACTAAGATAATGTCCGAGCTTTGGCGATCAAAGATGTATGGATAATGTTTGATCGTTTAGAACTTTAGATGGAAACGAAATAAAGGGCCACTATAGGTCTGCTGGCTGTAGTGTTGTGTTCGCTATAAAACTCGTTTTTTCTTGGTATAACTTCTTCAGAATTGGCTAAAGTAGGCGTGTACAGCATCGCCCTGCATCCGGCTCTGGGACGTGGGTTTGCAACGATCCGTATCTCAGAGTAAATATTGACCTGGTACAAGCCGCGGCTGAATTCTACATTAAGACGGATCATCTAATTTACTAAAATACATTTTCCTCTAAGAGTGGGGATGTGTCACGATGTCATAAATAAAACCCAGAGTGTGATTTATCATGTCGGATATCTAGTTAAATCCTGCAGTGACAGGCTGTCATTAGCGCCTCGTCTCCCCGCCGACATTATCCTCTTAGGGGGTCTGGTACCTGGGCGTGAAGGCGCTCCGGGGGCATTTCTCACGTCTGCAATTAACGTGCCATCATGTTTCATGCGTGTACAGTGCACATTTACACCATCAGACAATCCGTGTTCACCTTGGGAGTGGCTTTTCTTCCAGTCAAACACAAACATAACACTCCTGGCCACTCCTCCAAACACACAACACACACACACACACACACACACACACGCGCGCATACATCAAGCATAGTAGTTCGTTTTTCTTTTTTCCCCTTAAGTTATGATTCAACACGCACACGCGGTCGTGCACGGCATGTCGACGTGGGCTGAGGTCTGAGAGCCGTGCATGGAACAGCTGGTACCCATCTGTGGCTTCTGCTTTTCCTGCTCTCGCAGCCGCTGTGCTGCCCCGAGTCGCTCCAGAGACGGAGCCCGTGATTCGTAGCCTCCAACATCTGATCAAAGACGCACGTCTACCGGCAGAGTACAGGGAGCCATAGCGCTTAATACATCAACACCGGTGACATGACGGCGTCAGGTTTACTTTCGGGTATCGACGTGGATGTGCTGATGGCATGGGCAGCCACGAACCCGGCTGTGACCCGGCTGCTCTGGGTCCTGGTCCTGGTCTTGGCCACTCTGCTGGTCTGGGCGCTGTTCTTCTGCTGCTACGCCCGGAGCCGCGGCTCCTCGCCGGCGCTGGAGAGGTACCTGGAAGGTAGGTGTGTCTCCGGGGGAGGGAAGATGAGAGGCGAATGAAACAAAACTTCTAGTACAAGACGGCTAGAGTTACTGTATGGGGAACTTAGTGGAACCTCTTTTTATTTGTTTTTACAACTGCTGCAATTATTGTAAATAGAGAGTATTTCCTTTCCAAGAGCCCCCCCCCCCTCCCCACACCCCCCACACACTCCACACACAGACACACCGCCACCCCGCCTACATTTTCCAGAACCTATCGCTGGCACAGGGAATTTTCTGCGGCTGAAGTTGGCCTTGATTACTGTTCCAATGTGCTTTTTACAGTTTGGCTGAATACAATGGTACATTCATGAATGAATTTATCCTTCAATACAAATAAACCATTTAAACATAATGATATAGGCATGCCTTTTAAACTGATGCTTGGATACACACACTCCATGGAGACTTAAGAGCGGTGTGTAGCGGGCTGTGAACCGTGTTGGGTAACCCAACAGCCAATAAGAGCCAGTGGGTTCACAGCCAAACCAACCACCCAACTTGGGTAGTTGGGTAGATTTGACGACTGAGTCACGGCAACTGATCAGCGTGACTCAGTTCTCCAGAGCCTACATGACCACCCCCTAAATCACTGGACCTTCAGGTCTCATGGTATAGGCCTAATGTGTTAGAAAATTGTAATAGACCTGTTTGTAACAGAGCTTTGAAACACAAAAGTTCAAATGTAGCCTGCTCTGTATTTTTTTTCTTTTTCAGGTTCCTTAGTATAATAAGCCTACTTTACGACGCAGTTTGTTAGTTAATTTTCAATAAGTCAGTAATCAATGAGTTACTTGTTGATTTTCGTGCCTGAAGCCGGCCCAGAGGTGTCAGTTCTGAAACTAGACTAACTTTTTGTTCCCTTGTTTTTGTGTAAACAGTTATGGTGAACCAGTCCAAGGCAAAGAGTTCACGCCAGGTGAGAAAATTCATCGTACCATTATAGATTATGATTTGACCTAGTTACATATATTGGAAAGTAATAATGTCAATTTTAAAGACCACCGAAAGAGGCCTTAAACCCGGGTACAGACGCCTGAGCATCCTGTCCTCTTTAAATAATTCATACTTTAGCCTGTAGAGGGCCTCATTTACTTGTACATTGCTGTCGATCAAGAGCAATCACTACATAACATAAGTATCACGTTGAATTTCTTGAACTGAAAAAAGGGATTGTGCATGTAGAAGTTCACATGCTCTAAATAATAATCAAGCAGATATTAAAACGCCTGCTAGTGTTTGGAACAAATTTTCACCAAAGATCTCAGAAAGGTATCCACTGACTGTTTGGTAAGCCATATATTCAGGCTAAAATTCTTCAAATTCAAGACGCCATTCAACCTTCAGAACATCCGTAATTAACATCCTTAGGTGTAGGGACATACCCTAGCTTATTCTCTGGGCTGCGGAGACGGCCTGGAGCCCTGTTATAAAGTCCTGGTATTAATGCCATATCATGCCCAGAGGGAGAGCACAAAGCGATGAGCTGTCTGCGTGTGTTATTGCATTGAGAGTCTCCATGAGTAACGGTGTCTGTGTGTGTGGCCGATGTGGAGAGGAGATGAGCCTCCTCATGAGCCAACAAAGACTGTTACTGACTTCGGAAAGACCGGAGAGGCTTTGGTTTTTTTCGCTCTTTCGTTCGCTCTCTGGAGAACAATCCGTACAGAGCGCTTGTTGCTTAGGGTTCTCCAACTCATGTTGAAAATGGCTTCTGTGGTCTTTGCAGATAATAACTTGGAGGGCTTTCAGTTCATACATTAGTTCAGACATTCGTTCCTACAGTAGTTCATATTTTATTTCACACGTCAAGTTCATACATTAGTTGAAAGTTTGGTTCATATTTAAGGTTATACATCTTGTGCATACATACATCAGTTCATATTTTAATTCATGTTAATACATTCCCTAGGAGTTCATTCAAAACCTGTTTTTATCTTTCTGTAATTTTCTCTGTTTGTTTCAAACTCAAATGGGTACCAGTTTGGCGGGAAGGTCTCAGGACTCCCAACCCTCTAAAATGAATATCCTTTTGAAACAGTAAAAACAGTTGTCCTTGACGATGTATAGCCCCGAAATGGTAACCACATTTTTTTACTACAGCTCAGCTATCTACATTTAAACTAATCTTATCACAAGTATATATCCCCTTTAATTTAAATCTGTCTTGGTTTTTACTCTTGTTGCATGCCAAGTATGTGTGGATGCAGAATGAAGCTAATGGATAGCCGCAGGACACAGATGGAACAGCCTTTTGTGAAAATAAATATTTGACATGACATTTGAAGATGGATTGCTCAACATTGCTCGCTATTGGTATTTAAACCGACATGTAACTCTGGCTCAAGTGAGAGACTAGACTATGCTACAATAGTTTGACAAAGCTAACTGCCCCACTGCGGGTCTCCTAACAGACCTCTACATTTCAGTTTGTCACAGTATCCATTGAAACACGAAAGCTTCCAGTACGAACCCATGAGTGCTTCTGTGTTTGAATGATTGTGGATAAATGAATGGCCTGGAGCCAATATTTTAAATTCCAATTGTTAAATCTTCAATTTGAAACAATACTGCATGATTTTCAGTCCGTGACTCAAAAGGGGGGGGGGGGGGGGGGTAATTTGTTGTTAGTCATCGTTTAATAAAATGCTATCCAACAATTAGCATACATAGCATCTACCTCAATATAAATACATTGTTTGTTTCATATGGATTGATTTTAGTTTTGTCCTTTACCTGATTTTAAGAAAAGGGCTTTTCTGAAGGAGTTATTTTTATAACAATCTGAAATAAAATTGCCAACATTTTCATTAGTACTTAGACATCTACCTTTTTATAAAAAAGATATTGACACATTTTCAGAAAGAGATCTTAATTTGAAGCTTGCTAGATTTGGTTTTCGATGGTTGCAGGCTAGTTTTCGGGGTAACCCTGAGTCCTTCAAAGATTCAGAAGAACAGAGGGCTATTTGTTTACCTGACAGCGCTAATCAAATCAATGGCAAGGGAATGGGAACAAACGTCTTTGTTCTGGTTTCACCACAGCCTGCCAAGCGAGGGGGGGGGGGGTCAGTGTCCAAATGAGACACACTCAAATTGGACCGAACATCTCCACTAGACAATCTTCCACTCTCCAAACTGCTCAATGTACTCCAGACTGCTAAATGTTCTCCAGCCTGCTAAATGTTCTCCAGACTGCTAAATGTTCTCCAGACTTCTAAATCTTCTAAGAACTGCAAGATCTTCCAGAAAACCAATTGAGTTCTTCCTCAAAATGAATTCAAGGCCTGGATTAAAATTAAGTGGGGCTTCGGTGATCAGTTGTGAGAGGAGGACACCTGGGAACGAGGTTCTGTATTGCGTGAAGCCATTTGTAGCCTTGTTTTGTTTCACTGTGGAATTTGGCAAATTTTGGTTTAATAATGTGATTTGATTTGTTTTTGTTTCAGAAAAAGAAGAAGACGAAAGAGAAGCATGTTGCCTTTCTCCTAGATGAAGAAGACAAGGCGGAGGAGGCTGCCGTCTCTAAACAGGAAGCAGTCACGTCTAGACAGGAAGTTGTCCCCACTGGACAGGACATGGTCGTACCCTCTGGACAGCAGGAAGCTCCAGGTCCTGGGCTGAGGAAGAGGAAGAGACGAGGCAATAAAGCCGGAATGGAAAAGATGGCCGTCGATGACACGGAAAAGGTGGGAAATATTGAAACTGAAGAAAATACTTACAGAAATTACTTTGTGCATAAGGTTGTATAATAAAGATTAGGGATGAGGTGGTGGTGGTGGTCGTGAGGATGATTGTGATGAGGATACAGATAAATATCAGGATGGTGATGGTGATAATGAAGGTGGTGATTGTGCTGAGGAAGATGACGGTGATGGTGGTGTTGGTAAAGGTGGTGAGGATGATGATGATGCAGAGGGTTGTAGTGATGATGATGCAGATAATGATTAGGAGGATGGGGAACATGGAGGTGGTGATGATGATGATGATGATGATGAAGATGATGATAGTGGTGGTGTCGATGAGCAGGTACAACAGGAGGGAGTACACAGCCCTATCATAATAATTTGTGATGGTGTCCTTTACTGAGTGCATGGGGTTGTTTTACAACATCTTCAGATTACATTGTCATCTGGAGTGACCCTGATCAGCTTGTGTATAGGCTTGTTCTCGTCTATCATTATATCATCCAGGTGTGCGGATGGGCATATCAAGAAGTTGTCCCCCCAATAGAAGTTATTACTAAAATAATTAATATATATTTTATGCTAATGGCTATGTGTGTCTGTTACAGCAGATCAGATCATATACGTTGATTGATGTGCACATACGTTGATTGATGTGCCCTTTGAAGAAATTCCATAAACTTTAGAAGTTTGTGGTCCCCCTCTAAGTTGTGATGAGATCTGCGCCCTTGGTTTGGTTCACAATTTCACAATTGCAGTCTAGTCTACTTTGACACGCATCAATGCACACAAAGTTGGCACAGAAGCTGGCACCAGGAGCGGTACACGTAAAGCCCATCAACACCCAGAAGGTCACATGGGCCACCCCCCCCCCCCTTATACCCATAAACTAACACTCATTGCACCTCTTTTCCTTTCCCATTTAATATACATATGTGCATTTTCAATAACACACGAATTAACAATAGGGTACATTCAGCGGAGATTAATTAATTTGAGATGACAGTCAGTGTGACCCTGTCCATGCGTGTATTTTGCATATATCACGACGAGCCACATGTAGTTTTGTCGATCCAAACACCACGCACCAAAAAACTATCCTAATTATAATATTCTAGGAGCATGAGGTGTTGCATGTGTTCCTCTGCACATGCACCGTGGTTCAGACCCAGATCGCCGCCCTCTGTAGAAGTAAACAACACGCTGCCGAGGAGGTGTGAGCTGCCTGCGGGGTCTCGCCGTGCACCCCGCTGCGTGACTTTGCGCAGTCACACACCGCAACCCCATCTCGCCGTAGAGTCATCCTAGCAAAGAGGTCCTAGCATAGGCTATAGCTTCAAAGGTAGCCTGGGCAGGTGCAGAGCAGATCTGGCAGCAGACAGCCTTGGTCGTGTTGCCCGGCGGTGCACCTACAGGAAACCAGTGTATCCTTGTCCTCATCTGAACCACCGCGCTCTTCTGACGCAGGCGCGCCTTGTGCCGCAGTTCATGATGATGATGATGATGATGATACTCGGAAGTTTGGGCTGCCCTAGGACCGGTCGTTCGTGGATGGTATCTGAGCAAGTGAACAGAATCGAAGGAGTATAGTTCGCCCAGGAGTGAGTTCCGAGTCCCCGCGACGGAGTGAGCAGCAGCCCGTTACTCTTGAGTCGTGAGTACCCCAGAGGACGCGGAGCGCCCGGTGATGCTGTCTTACTGCTGCATCAACGATGCGGTAAAATAGCCCTGGTTATACATTCTTTAGGTCTCCTCTTAGTGAAGCCAGACTCGCATGGTGTTTGCACTATAGCCTACATTAAGAAGCATCATCCAGCGCTGTGGATGCACACCTATTCAGATACAGATGCAGAGGACTGCATTAATCCCGGAGGATATATTTCCAAGTGCATTGCACTTGGAAATACATTTTCTCAATACAGTTTCTCAAATCATTTATCAAACCGACTGTCGAGTTGTACACAAAAAAATTCGGAAATAATGAAATAGTGTTGGAAAAAGGTTCAGAGGAGTTTAAAAAAAAATAAAAAAAATAAAATTATTTATTTATTTGAATCCGTCCCAACTCCGAGCTGAGCTGGCTGTAGGCTAATCTGGCGGTTCAGAGGACAGCCGACCGCGTCTTAACTCGCTCCATCACTCACGGCCGTCACACAGCCGCTCTTCAACCCTTGTCTCAGTCCTCTGGATCAGAACCGCTCTGTAGTGATTCATCTGCTGCTGAAGTCCTTCACCATAGCAGCCAATGCTGCTGCAGGACTTCTACTATGTCTTCGAGTTTCTATAAACATGCTAAAGTTGCTTGGTAACTATACAGAGACCCCCTAAAGCTCTCTGTATTTTAAACAGGCCATCAACAGGCTTGGGTGACGGCAGTGAATGGCCCTTAATATAAGACACCTACCCTTCCAAAGAGTCGGTACGCTACTTATTTGAATAAGAATGCGATTGTTTGTTTTAGATTATTAGTGTTTTAGTATTATATATGAACAATGCAAGCTATTCTTTCAGTTTATCACTAGCCAAAGCACAGTTGTTTGTACGTGTTCTGGGTGATATAATGCTCTATTGTGTTAATCCTCCAAGCAGGAGCAGCAGTTTATACTGTATATTCCTGATGCTTCATTCAGAGCGTTATGTTAGGGTCTGTTGCCTCTCAGGCCAGAAGCTGTGGTCCAGTATTGACTAATAGCTCTCAGACTCCTCTCCCTAGCCATTAACGATGATGATGAAGGCTAGGATGTGCGGATGAAGAAGAGGATGATGATGAAGTGAATCTCATCATTTGCTCTAATGCAGCTGGGATCTTTTGAATCATTCCGCCTATTTCCTTGTATTTCATCATTCGTTTGAAATAATCTTCTGTAGGAATCTGAAGAGTGGCTTAGCAGGGATAGGAAACACTACAGTAAGGAGAGATTGGGGGTTGGATGAGTGTATCTGTATGTATTAGTAACCCATTGTTAATGTTTAGTAGCCTGATATTTATCTCACAAACTGGCTTTCCAAACTGAAATGTTTCCATTGATCTAAACCAGAACGTTTCCATCCTCATATATTATGACGATGCTTTAATACAAAGTTGAGTGTCGGGAAATTATAAGGAGAAGGGGGGAGGCCATCTTGCCCTGGGATGTCGATGGATAGCAGAGATCAAACCCAGTACCTCTGGACTGGGAATGAAACACCCCTTGCCACCACTCTCTCTCTCCTGCCTCTTTCCACCACGGATCTGCTGGTTCTCTGAGCAGAGTGGTACTGCCGTGGTAAAGAGAAGTCTCGAGGGCATGGTGTGTTCCATAGAACGTCACGGTGTGTAGGCTTATTGTTGGTGTTTTGGGTAGCTGCAGGGGCCTTGTCTTAAGCCCTTCAGAGCCCACTCAAACCCTGTCAGTCTGTGTATCTCATCATAACAGACTCAAACTTGAACTTGAACTCGTCTCGACTCACTCCCTCACACACGGCCATCACACAGATGCTCTCTTACCCTTCTCTGTCCTCTGGATCAGAACCGTTCTGTAGTGATCTCCCCCCCCCTCTGCTGAAGTCCTTTACCATAGCAGCAGCAGCCAGAGCGCTCAGTACTTCTTCTGTGCCTTTGACTTTCAATAAGAATGCTAAAGTTGCTCAGTAACTATACTATACTGTTGTGGTGTGCAGAGCAGACAATGTCCCCTTCGTCGCCTCATGACAAACGTCTGGAGAAGCGGGCACCTGTCCCGGGCTAGCAGTGCGTTGGGGGGGAGGGAGGGGGGAGGGGGGTGGTGGGGGTGGGGGTGAGGCAGCCCCTTCAGAGAGAGAGGCTGTAGCTAGCAGCTGGAGGGCTTCAGTGCAGGTGAGTCAGCAGAAAGGAGGCCAGCGGAGAGTCCGAGGTGGCGCCTGCTTTACGCATCATCAAAAATGGCCCAGTGCTCTTACCCGCTATCCTGGAGACGCTGCGCCGGAACCGGTCTGTTCTGGTCCCGTCCTCTACCTGCTGCAGAACCAGAATTCAAATATGACCCAAAAAAAATTGTGGTAATATTGAAATCATTGTATCACGATGCTTAACATATTATAGTTTGTGTAGAATATCATAAAAATAACAAAAAAGGGAAATGGTTATTAAAATATAATCATTATTATTTCCCAACGCTGTCAATATCGATGTAATATCATCATGATTCACATGGGGCTGTTGATTTGATGTGGGTTTTGTGGCTTTCCAGCACCATTATTAAAGACATCTTTATGTCCCGAAACAAGGTCACATATTATGATAGGAACCAAGGTGAGGGGAGGCTTTATGGCAGATGTAATATCAACGTTTTGTGACATCATGATCAATATATTAAAACCAAAATATGACATATTTGAATTCTGGTTTTCCCACATGCTCAATGTAGCATCACTGAATTATGTATTTGTTTGTCAGGAACAGTGCAGCAAACCTGGTCCCAGGTACAAACACACAGTGGGTCCTGCAGAGTGTTTCCACTATAGGCTAATGTGTGCCCCTCTCCTCTACCTCCCCCCTCCCTCTCCTCCCTCCACGTCCTCCTCCCCCTCTTCTCCTCACCCCTTCTCCCTCCCCCTCCCCCCCTCACTCCTTCTCTCCCCCCTCAACCCTTCTCCCTCCCCCTCTTCTCCTCACCCCTTCTCCCTCCCCCTCAACCCCCTCCTCTCCTCCCCCCTTCCCTCTCCTCCCTCCTCCGTCCTCCTCCCCCCTTCCCTCTCCTCCCTCCTCCCATCCTCCTTCCCCCTCCCCCCTCCTCCCCCCCCCCAGGCCGGAGCGACCCCCCCCCAGCCCATGGAGGAGTGGACGGGGCGTACCGAGCGCCGGCCCCTGGTGCGGGCGGCGTCCGAGGAGAGCTCCTGCGGCCTCGACCGGAGCGGCGGCAGCCTGGAGCGCGGCGGCCTGGAGCGCGGCGGCGCGGTCAGCTCGTCCCCGGTGCGCGGGGACACCCTGCCCTGGAACCTGCCCAAGCACCACCGCATCAAGCGCTCCAAGTCGGCCTCCGGGGACGTCCTGGACGCCGCTGAGAGGGCCGTCTACCGCATCGCAGGTAGGGCCGTGTGGAGGGGTTCAGGGGGGGTCAGGGGGGGTCACGGCGGGGTGTACATGGGTTGGAGTGTGTCCCCCCCCCCCAGGGGGCCATGTGTGGATGAGGCTTGGCTCTTGGCTTGACGTGTGAATGGATTATTGGATTTCATTTTTGGAAGGAAGGAGCAATTAGTTGATGATTATTATTATTATTTTTTTTTTTTTTATACTGCTCCTTGTGATATTTGTCTGACAGAAATGCCTAAAGCGGTCCAACAGGATAGTGGTTACAAAGCAGAGGCGTCAACCTCGCTTGCTTTGCAGACTCCATTCCTTCTGCCATTCCAAGGCAGCGGGCCATTCCTATCCGAGAGACCTCCGATAAATGCGCACGATTCCTCCTAGATATTGATTTGCTTTGACACTGCAGTGCTGTCCATGTGACTTTGTTGGCGCTACACTGCAAATGACAACAACAACAACAACAAAAGCAACAGCACTAAAGAGAGCCGTAGCAGCGTGTGGTTGTCCATCCGGGCTCTAGTTCTTCGACGGTTGTTAAGGTGCGAAGGGACAGAGGGGCCTGAGAGAGCTGCACATAGCTAAAGAGAGAGTGCAGTGTGCTTAGATAAGCACTTTATTGGAGTTCTGAATCAGGTTGTTGTGTCTTTAAGAGACGCCGCAACCTTTTAGGACAGATAAGCAACTTAGAAACAGCCAAGAACACTTTTTAACCTTGAACCAGCGCCCTTCTTACTCGGTGACGGCCCAGTGTTGATGCTGTGGATCTCTGTAAATGTTCCACTCTCATAGACAGGCTTCAAGCCCGGGGTCTGAGATCAGCTAGGCTTCTGTGTCTCCAGCTCACTGGACGGCTGCAACATGAACCTGGGCTGCGATCAATCAGACCTGCCAGTCTGTAGGAGGGGGGGGGGACAGCTCAGACTCAGGGCCGCTGCAGACACTCTCAGAGGTTATCAGCCTGCAGACTGATCGCTGGGTAGGGACGTCGATAGCTGGCACCCAACACGCACCTCATCACCGAGGGGCTGGGATTGTGTTCAAAGTTGTGTCGTGTTTACGTTCACCTGTGTTTCGGCGGTGACTTGTGTTCAGGAATGGATCTAACGGTGGTGAGGGTGTTTGACTCCCAGCAAAACGGTACTGGGTTCGATTCCCAGTGTCCTTGTTCCTGTGAATGACACACATCTGAGTTCACTGTAAGTCGCTTTGAATAAAAAAAACGTCCGAATCTAAATAACCAGAGTTGCAGTTCTCTGGTTCCCATCATGTCCACTCGGCCCCCATTGGTTCAGAGGTCAAAGGAAGAAATTCCCTTACGCGACTGTTTTTACAGAAAGAAGAAGAAGTAAAAAAACGGAAGCAAGTCCTCTCCTGTGGGAGGAAAACATGAAAGGTCCCAAATATCCCCTCTCTGAATAATGAATCCACCTGCTTGCCCGCCTCCAGTCAAGGATCAAGGATGACCCCCCCGTCTTAAACACCTGGTGTTGGAAATCCTGAAGCTAAACCCAATAATCGAACAAACCGCCGTTTGCAGAGTCAGCTGAAACACTCCTCCGGCTCTTGTTGTGTAACTCGTCAGTTATGTGAGAGACATTTTACCAGCGCCGGCAATGTTTGGTATTTGAGTTGAGTGACCTTTGTAGAAAGGGAATGGGCTTTCAAAGGGTCTAGTTTTACTGTAGGTCATGGGGAGGTAATACCCCTCCTTAGGCACATCTGCACATCCAGGACTCATCTGTCATTACTTTGTTGGAGACACCAGGGCTATGACACCCTCAGGCTACACCTTAAGGCTACACCTTTATGCTACGTCTTTAGGCTGCACCTTAAGGCTACACCTTTATGCTACGTCTTTAGGCTGCACCTTAACGGCTACACCTTTAGGCTACACCTTCAGGCTACAGATTCAGGCTACAACCTCAGGCTATTTCTATAGTCTATGCCTGGGCCGGTAGAGATGTAGGCTTTCTGTTTTCACTGTTTAACCGACAGGTCATCAAGGAGCAGGTAGGGGTTGGACAGTGAATACAGAGACAGGTCATCAAGGAGCAGGTAGGGGTTAGGCAGTGAATACAGAGACAGGTCATCAAGGAACGGGTAGGTGTTAGACAGTGAATACAGAGACAAGTCACTAAGGAGCAGGTAGGGGTTAGATAGTGAATACAGTGACAGGTCATCAAGGAGCAGGAAGGGGTTAGACAGTGAATACAGAGACAGGTCATTAAGGAGCAGGTAGGGGTTAGATAGTGAATACAGAGACAGGTCATTAAGGAGCAGGTAGGGGTTAGATAGTGAATACAGTGACAGGTCATCAAGGAGCAGGTAGGGGTTAGATAGTGAATACAGAGACAGGTCATTAAGGAGCAGGTAGGGGTTAGATAGTGAATACAGTGACAGGTCATCAAGGAGCAGGTAGGGGTTAGATAGTGAATACAGAGACAGGACATCAAGGAGCAGGTTGGGGTTAGATAGTGAATACAGTGACAGGTCATCAAGGAGCAGGTAGGGGTTAGATAGTGAATACAGAGACAGGACATCAAGGAGCAGGTTGGGGTCAGACATCCTGCTTAAAGGATACCTGAAAGGCTGTGGACAGTGGGATGGAACACAAAACCTTTTTGAAAGCCCTAGTTACAACACTGTCCTGACGCATAAGGTGAATATTGTTTTTTTTTCTCACCAAGCAATGTGTGTGAATGGATGAAGGAAGGAATGAATGAACGTAACGCGGACAGACCATAATGACCAGCCTGCTCCATAAAAGATTTCAGGGTTTCCCTTGTGTCTGAAATACTTACTGTTAGTGTGTACTTTAGCTTTTGTGACGCAGGGTGACTCATGCTGTTGCCTAGCAACGTGATGGTTGAGGGTTTGCCAACCGGTCGCCCCAGTGCGTGCCTCCAACAAAACCTCAAGCACAACTAAGCACCCTGTGGGCACTTTCTATACCGAGGGCTTGAGAGGATAAAGATTGAGAATAACTATAATAATATTTGCCACTTCTTAGTGCTTGGCAACTGTACTGTTTGTTTGGCATTTCTGAGATGTTTTAAACCGTCTTGGGAGGGACTTAAGGGAGGAGATCAGGAGGGTTTGAGTCATTCTGTGCTGACCGTGTAGAATGAGGCTGGGGCTGTGTAGTTTTAGGCCTGGGCACCAGAGAGCAGCAGTCCAAGACAGAAGGCAGTGAGTGGGTTTCGATTCACTTGAAACTATCCATCTTCATTCTCAGAGAGTCATAGTCGTATTAATGGACCAAGAACTGAGAATGAATGATTATTTTGCAATTTTTTCCCCAACTTCTGTAAAAATGTTGGTGAAACAATAATGTAATGTAATGCAGTTCTATTTCCCTTGCTACTTGTCAACAGGTGTGAATCTCCTTAGTCCTTACACACCTCTGTGTATCAAGAAGCAAAACCGTCCCTTTAACTGTCCTACCCATTAGTGTTTTAACCCGGCCCCACGTGGAGGTACAAGGTACATGGAGGGGCTTCCTCCCTTTGGTCCCGTCTGATTCCCCTCCTTTGTTCTGAGTGAGTGTACGCCATGAAGTCAGAGTAATGACGGTGTTAGCATCGGCGCTAGGGGGCTTGTAGTCTCTCTTGTAGTCTCTCGCCCTTCTGAGGGCTAGCTGGCAACGCGCTAACTCACGAGGCCCCAGGGTGAACAGCGGAAGACAAAAGCGACAAGGCCCTTTGCTTCGGGATGAGCCACGAGCCAGGATTTACTGCCCATAGCAATTAGACGACGACGGGGGGGGGGGGGGGGGGGGGGGGGAGAGAGAGAGAGAGAGAGAGAGGATGGAAGAGAGAGAGAGAGGATGGAAGAGAGAGAGAGAGAGAGAGAGAGAGAGAGAGAGAGAGAGAGAGAGAGAGAGAGAGAGAGAGAGAGAGAGAGAGAGAGATTCTCTCTCAGGACAGGATAGCACTAGAAGAAAGCAGCAGATAATGAACACCATTCAATTGTAACTCCCTCTAACAGACTCTGAGCTCCACTCATCAAACACCGGCTGAGTAGAGGGGCTGGGGGGGGGGGGGAACACAATTCCTTCAGGCAGCAGGTCAAATAAAATATTCTTTAATATAGTTTTGCATTCCGATATATTTTATCGAAATGACTTAATCAGGTTCTTCTGACGAAATCCTCCCTGTTTCCTGCCCTGATAGCTATGTCAACATGTACTCCCGTTGGCATGAGACTGGTCCTCTGGTTCGGACCACCCCCTCGTTGTTGTCATGGAGATTCATTCAGTCTTTTTACTTCCCAAGTGGGATTTATAGGAAGTGGGTTGAACAGGGAAGTGCGTTATGATAAAGGGAATGCACACACACAAACACACCACACACACTTCAGCACAAACACACAGCATGCTTTCCTATGCTACCTACTGCCAGAAGACCAACAACATCAACGTTTTTTAAACATTCCCCCTGAAAACGTTTTTCTCTTTGCTGCTGCTGGTATTTACCCGTTGTGAAAGAGTTCTTTGGCTCCAAACTTCACAATCTTAAGCAGTCATTTACTTCAGGGAGAATTACGTCATTTCGGACAACCCTGCATACCTCCTCTGGAGTTTGGGACAAAATCTTTTGTTACCTCCAAAACATCTAGTCAAAACATCTCATAAAACCATTTAAATTATGAAACATATGTTTTTAACAGGGCAGTTTTAGGTTCTATCTTACTGTTATGTAATTGCTCCAACACTAGTGTTTTTTCCTCCTCAGAAACCCTCAAAAGTTCCCCAGACAACAGCCTCTTTACTGGGCCCCGTTCAGCTCGCCATGTGACTCTGTTTTGGGGAGGAGTGGGTTTGTATGCCTGTGTGTGTGTGTGTGTGTGTGTGTTTGTGTGTGTCTCTGTGGTTGTGCATGTGTGTGTGCTGCGGTATTCTCTCTCATATCCCTATCTGTGAAATGGAACTATCTGTGCCTTTAAGAGGTGTGCGTGTTTGTGAGTGTGACCGCCTGTGTCCATGTGTGTATCTGTGTGTGTGTGTGTGTGTGTGTGTGTGTGTGTGTGTGTGTGTGTGTGTGTGTGTGTGTGTGTGTGTGTGTGTGTGTGTGTGTGTGTGTGTGTGTGTGTGTGTGTGCGCCTGCATGGGTATTTCTCAAGCACATGAGGGGAGTGGCGATGCTGGTGGTGGGTCCAGAATGAAATCTATTGCTTTAAGGGAGGGAGGGGTGGTGGTGGTGGGTGGGGGTACAGTAGGAGTGAGTGTGAGAGTTTCAGGGAGGCTGGTAGAGAGACAGAGACACAGAGACAGAGACACAGAGAGAGAGAGACAGAGAGAGAGTGAGACAGATAGGGCAGACAGACAAGCCGAGTTCAGTTGAGTCCAGAGCAGCCTGGGATTAAAAAGCCTAGCAGCCGTCACACAAAGCTGAGGGAGCAGGAACACACACACTAGTTCTAAGGAGAGAAGACAGTGTTTGAGGTGTGAGAGTGTGTGCATGTGTGTGTGTAACCTGGAGCAGAGAGAGAGAGTGACAGCATGCTCGCCCAAGGCCAGAGACTGCAGGAGGAGCAGGACTATGTGCAGGCCTACGAGAACGTCAGGGAGAAGTATAAAGGTAAGGAGGCCATCTTACATCTGGTTGACATCTTGGAGCAGGTTAACTCTGAATGGTAATTCTCACACACACACACACACACACACACACACACACACACACACACACACACACACACACACACACACACACACACACACACACACACACACACACACACACACACACACACACACACACACACACACACACACACACAGCTGCTGTTCTCGGCAGAAAACAGACACACGTGGCTGGGAGGTGGGTGTGTGCCTGTGGCAGATGTGCTTGTGTCTGTGTTTTTTGTGGGTGTGGGTTGGTGTGTGTGTGCTTGTGTGTGTGCTTGTGTGACAGAGAAAATCTATAAATGTGACAGAAGAGGATAGGGATGAAGGTTAGTCAGGTGTGTATAACTGTGTGTGCGCGTGTGTGTGTGCGTGTTTGTGGGCTGAGCCAGTGTTGGAAGTGTTGTAGAGATTGTAGGAATATCATTGATATAATAATTGATTCATATATTCATTGCTTTTAGAGAGAGAGAGAGAGAGAAAGAGGGGTGAAACAAACGCCTAACTTCCAGCGGTCTAACTTGAACAATGATTCCTTAATCTGTAGATTACAGGAGTTGTGACTGATGAGTGATTGGTTTGGATGAGTGAATCAGCCAATCAGAAACACAGGGTGTTCACCAGGTTGTTATCCGGTCTCCCACTCTTCACCTAAAGGCATGCATACAACAGAGGGGTTGATGGACTGGTGACGGTGTTAGGGGGTGGGGCATCGGAGCAGATGTTGAAGGATCCAGTCCCCACAACACACCACAACCTGCTGCTGGTTAAATCCATATTGTTACACACCCTCCTGTGACACTCTTCTGGGGACTCTCTTGTGGAAGTGGAACTGGAAGGGATTCTCCACATAACGTAATACTTAAGTTATGTTCAGAGTTTCTGAACCCCAGAAACTCATAACATGTGACATAGTGTGAAAGTAACCAAGAAACTTCCACACCAAGAAACCCTTGTGTTTTTCTTTATTTTTTTTATTTATTTTTTTAACTGTGCCCTTTGAACCCGTCTAGCCTGTGGCCCTGAATAAACAAAGAAATGCAGCCATGCTATCTTTGTTTCAGATTACAAATAAAACTTTGCAGGATACAACTATTTGCCCACTTGATTCGATGTCCCTACATGTTTGAACGCCATTTTAAAGCTAGGGTATGCTTGAAGAAATCAGCCAGAGTTAGCTAGATTTTAAAGTATACTCTAAAACACCATGTCCCATAACATGTGGGGACCTTATTACATTATACACTTCAGGGACACAATCAATACCTTGTGGGGACCTTATTACATTACACACTTCAGGGACATAATCCACATCTTGTGGGGACTTTAGGGCATTACACACATCAGGGACATTATCCACACATTGTGGGGACCATAGGACATTAAACACTTCAGAGACATTATCCATACATAGCAGGGACCTTATGTGCCCCATGCCCACAGTAATGTGGGACCCCAGGCCTGGTAGAGTAGTTCCCATGCCATGAGAGTCAAGAGTTGCCAGCGTTCCTGCGGTGTCCCCTCCCTTTGGCACCGGTCCGCTTGTGCCTACTCTGTTTCTCACAGCTTCCTGTGGCCGCTTCTGACTTCCTGTTAGCTTCTTACGTCGTTAGTCATCGGTGCGAAGAACTGAACCAAAGCCCTTAACTCTGTGTCATGAATCAACACGATGGGATTATGTGTTTGTGTCCACTTTGACAGCAGGTGTATTTCGATAACTCTCGCGACTACAACTCAACGTTGTAATAGTAACCAGGGATGTATTTGTCTAGGGAGAGCGAGGGAGCTAAATTTATGCCTTGTTGTTTAAATAGTTATCACTAATATATCCCTGGCGGTCTACTCAAGGCTATTCTGGACGGAGGGCTCGCTGTCGGGGCATCTGCATCAGTGAAATGTCAGACAACCCCCGGGTTCGCCGCTGTGTTGAAGCTTGAACCGTGTGTTTGCTTGAACTCAAACTCATGGTTCGTCGTGAGTCCGTTTGGGAATCAGCGTATCAAATAGATAAAAGCGTCTGGCTGGCGATGTTATTTTTAGAGTTTTTTTTGATCTGCCTTTGAGGACTTTTTTGTACCAGAATTTTTTAACACTCGTGTACAGATACACGCACGCACACAAAAAAAACACACACATGAATCTGGGTGATCAGTCAGTACAGTGCTACCGTATAACGACAGGACCAGGCCTCTCCGTGTGATGTTCTGATCTAACACAGTGATACGTCACAGCCCCAAACAAAGCTCTCTCTTCAGGGTCTGTTAATCATTCTCTCAATCCCCCTGGAGAAAAATGCTTATCTCTGTTATTGAGTCCTCAAGACCGAGATCACCAAGGCTGTCAAAACAAGGATTCTTAGCAGGCGGTAGTCCCATCTCACTGCACCTGTTAGCTTAGCTTGTTAGCACACCTGTTAGCTTAGCTTGTTAGCACACCTGTTAGCTTAGCTTGTTAGCACACCTGTTAGTTTAATGTATCTTTCTGACCCTCTCAGTCCTAGGGGAACAAAAGCAGCACCGTCTCACACTTAGTGATAACCGAACCCGTCCGCGGTGGCATCCCGGCCCTTTGGCATTTGTGTATGTGACGAGTGTTGCGTGTGCGTGTGTGCGCGTGTGTTTGTGTGCATGTGTATCCGGTATAAATATTCAGCGCTAAGTTTGTCTTGTGGCTCATTCATCTGGGATGGGGAGTGCTGAGGCGTTCACCGAGGACCCCCACCTTCCTACGCACACACACGAGCACACACACCCCTTAACCCCACCCCCCCCCCTCCCTCCACCTCATTTCCAGTACCCCCTCAGATCAGTTTTCCCTGCAACGCAAACTCAAACTCCAAAATAGCGTGCGCTAGGTATGCTATACGGCTGCTAGACACGCAAGAAGACACACACGCAAACCTGGTTAGACCGGTTGTACAGCAGTGAACCTGGACCAGAGAACCTGTCGCTACCAGAGAACCTGCACCACGGTGCGGTGCTTCCTGTCAAACAGGAAGCTGTTGGCGTAAGGAACACCGAGGGCTCCATGTGTGTGTACAGGAACTGGGTTCCGCAGAGGAACAACGTAGAGTTTGAATTGGGCTCCTAGAACTGAGTCGGTTACTCCTAATGCCGAATCGTGTGTGTGTGTGTGTGTGTGTGTGTGTGTGTGTGTGTGTGTGTGTGTGTGTGTGTGTGTGTGTGTGTGTGTGTGTGTGTGTGTGTGTGTGTGTGTGTCTGTGCCGCGTACTAAACTCAGTGAAAGTTGTTCTGCTAAAATTAGATTAAATATTCATCTTGTCCGCCGTTTTTGTAGAAGTAGAACTCAATATTGGCAAACACAAATGTTTAAAAACCAATGAATATCAAATATAACTGTTTGAATGTTGTGTTCAACATACACTGTTCATAGATCCAATGAACATTTGAGCAAGTTTGTTATACTTACCAAATATATTCTTCAGTATTATTCAAGTATTTCTAAATGATGCACTTTATCTATTTACAGTACTTCCAGGCTCTAGGGTAACAGACAGAAAACTCACTATTATAGATTCATGCAAGCAATGAGAGACTAAATCTTGTGACAGTTAAAACGTCAGCTAGAAGGCTTGTTACCAGGTCTGCAGGGTACGGCTGTTATTACGGGCTGTTTGAACGGAAGCACGCAAGATCAGAAATAAATCCCTTCTAATAGTTAGAGGAAAAGGACTTCCAAATTAGCATGTGCAGGCTGACAGTGAGACGTCAATCACTGCCTGTGGAAAATATAATTAAAGTCAGTACAATGGAGGCTAAATAACGTTGTGGACTTCTACATGACCGCCTTGTTAAAGGTCAAGGTTAGCTCTATTTTATCCACCATTGAATTCACACCGTTGAACTTTCATTGAAAAAAGCAGAGGTAATTAAAGTACGTAGAAAGTTTCTACAAATGACTTAAGCCCTTATCAATTCGTAACTTTTTGGGGGGGAAGGATGGGCTTTCGGTTAGATTGACTGATTCCCAGCTGAAATGTTACTGGTTCAAACCCCAACATCTGCAGGCAAAACTGAGCTCATCCTTGAGCAAGATGCCCTAACCCCTAACTGTTCCTTTGGATAAAAGTATCTTCTAAATTACAAAATCCTAAGAACATAAATAGATTAAAGCCTTTTTGTTTTTGTGTGACAAAATTAATAACATAACGCAAATAGGGCATAAGCCATTATTCCATCATTGCCCCATGCAGTTCACAGTCCCACAGTTAGGATCTATGCTCACACCCAGACATCATCCCACAGGCTATGTCGGGCCAAGGGGAACGCCTTTGTAGGTGTTCCCTGATCCGGCACACTGTCCAGAGGCTGGGGAAAAAATGATAACCCCTGGTTTATTAATGGGGCCTTCTCGCATGACTGATACTTCACACGGCCCTGCGAGGAGCCCTTGTGTCTCCGTGGTGTAAAAGGTCGTTGGAAGCAGTTTTCGACACACCAGTGAAAAAGACATGAAAGACGATTAAACGATACTAGCATGGAAGTTTCGCTTGGCCCTGTTTGTGTCACCTATATTTTCTGAAATCTTTACTTTCTTCCAAAAAAAGGGTTCTAACGTCGAAGAAGAGTTGTGTCGGTCAGTCTGTTTGGAATGGATAAGTCATGTTTAATACCCAGTCCCCAGACGCATACCGCAGTTGTGCCAGGGAGAGTGATATCCCAGAATAGCTCCAGCCCGTCATAGGCATTAATAATGGAGGTAATGAATGGCCCCACATTCTCTTCACTGGGTCACATGGTTTTCGTACCATAACACATGCTGAGATGCAATTCCTGCTCCTGGTTTAAATTGCAAATCCCCTCTTTATTGAACCGCCAAGGGTATGAATTAATTTGAATAACATCCCACTAAACATGGCATTACATTAGTTATTACCTTAAATGTGCTGTGCAGTAGTGAGGTTTATGTGTGTACGTACGATTAATATAGTTTTAAATGCTAATTCCGCCCCTAGCTTATAGTGTCAGATTGCCAATCAAACTCTCCTGCCCTGGGAGTAGGAGGAGGTGTAAAGAGGTCGAGTTGAGGATGAGATCAATCGCTTGGCGAGCCTCTGTTAGTTGAAGGAGATCAATCTATTTACATTCCCACCGTGTCTTCAAATACCCAGCGTGTGTGTGAGAATCCCCCTCCATCCGGTTGTATATACTGCAGTGACTGGTGTGTGTGTGTGTGTGTGTGTGTGTGTGTACGTTTGTGTGTACGTTTTTGTGTCTGTGTACGTGTGTGACATTTTTGCACGTGTCTGTCTGTGTACTTGTGTGTACGTGTGTTGTGTGTGTGTGTGTGTGTGTGTGTGTGTGTGTGTGGTGGGTGTATGGGGAAGGCCTGTATGGGTGATGTCATCCACCGCTGTGTGTGGAGGGAGATTATGGTTGCCGGGATACGCTCGGAGACAAACTGTCCCTTTATCCTGACAGTTGTACACACCAGCAGTTTGTGGATATTAAACGATATATTACATATCCTGAGAAATGTTAGTCAGCAAACTTCAAACTCAATAACACTTTTTTAAATTTTCCATGGATTTAGTAGTCCTACAGTGTTTCAGATACAATAGGCTCTGCCCAAATTCAGTCACATCAGTCAGTTGACACACAAAAATATCTAATATGATAGATAGATTATTATTATTATTATTATTAGTCTCTTGCTGTCCTTTATTTTCTCCTGTGACACACACGCGGTCACGAATAAACTACCTTTTGTCTATCTGTTACCTTAGCTCAACGTGAAGATATTTCTGTATTGATCTGTATTGTGTATTTATTTTGTGTGTACTGCACTGACCTGTATCTCAGGCACCAGGAGGGCCACCCCAGGGGTCCTGGTATGTGGAACAATGGCGCTAACACCCGGGTGCTGGGAACACAAAGCCGGACTCATTCCTGGGCTTTCAGTAGGGAGGCAGCTGGCGCAGGGTGGGCATTACCGCTGGGTTGTTCAGGGAGATGGAGATACTCAGCCTGGTTCACCAAAATAACCCCCCCCCCCCCCCAGTCTGGGTGGTGGAGTTATAATTTAATTGGTGTCCATTTTCTGCTACATTATTCTTGTGCTCTCCTGTCCTGAGAGAGACCGACGTGCACTACCTCTCTCCCTCTCTGTTTGTCTCTGTCTCTTTCTCTGTCTCTTTCTCTGTCTCCTTTCCCTCACTGTCTCTCTCTCCTGCTCTCTCTCTCTCTCTCTCTCTCTCTCTCTCTCTCTCTCTCTCTCTCTCTCTCTCTCTCTCTCTCTCTCTCTCTCTCTCTCTCTCTCTCTCTCTCTCTCTCTCTCTTTCCTCTCTCTTGCTCCCTTTCTCTGTGTGTCTGGCTCTCTCTCTCTTTTTCATCTCTCATCTCTCTCTCTCTCTCTCTCTCTCTCTCTCTCTCTCCCTCTCTCCCTCCCTCACTCCCCCTCTCACTCTCTCTCTCTCTTCTGCAATTCAGTCATGTATTTATTTGGTTCACTTTTCAGGGTTCACTCTTCTACATAATAAATGAATTATTAATGCGGCCCGTTCATTTTATGGATCAATGGAGGGTGATGAAACCGAGTCTGGTGGAGCAGAACACCTCCCGGGTCTCAGGTATCAGGGGTGCACTGCACTGTATTTACACCCGGCCCTAGCTCCACTCTGATCCCATAATGCCTGGTGCCTGGTGCACCCACCATGGCATCCCCGGCTCTCCCCGACCCGCCCTGACCCAGCGGCCCAGCTGCCCACCTGGGTCCTGTCATGACAGGAATTTGCTTGGGATCGACCCAGAGCCAAGAACCCCCCCCCGGTCCCCCATGGGATCAGAGATGGACCGGCCCGTATCAGTGTTCTAAGAGCCTCCTCTCACCGTAGGGAAGGGTCTAGTTCCAAGCGATAGGGGGAGTTGTTGTGTCAGGCCTTCAGCTCTTCCGGGAAATGTTTTGTGTTGCGTTGTTTTGTGTGTGGTGCTCAATCACTTGAGTCGCACAATGACCTCATTCGCCATTAGCCATTGGTCTGTCGCTAACCTAGCTGCTAAATAATGCAACGACATGTTTTTCCCTCGTTGGTTTGGTTTGGTGTTTGCTGACCTTCTGCCAATAATCAATTCCTGTTGATTTGTTGATCGGACTGTGTTCTGCCACGGCCGCGGTCGTCCGTGTTTGGCCTTTGAGCGAAACCTCGGCCTCCATACGATCCGGCAGCAGAGATAACGTTTCAGGTGGGGCTCAAGGAGCAGCTGGTGGCCTGTGTTTATATCCTGTCACAACCCACAGGGGGGGGGGGGCCTGCTTACATACTGCACCGCCCCCCCCCCCCCCCCCCCTCCCCTCCTCCCCTCCTCCTAATCATCTCCCCCGGAGAGCTGAGTCAGCTCCCTCTCTTGGGATCCTACCAGCTGGGGCCCTCTCCCCCAGTCATGCAGAACCCTGATACTCAACCCGTGGGCCGGGGGCCACAAGAGGGCACTGAGGGGCCTTCAGAGGCTGCCTGCCTGGGGCTTTGACTATTGTAAACACACTCTTGTGTTAGTCTGTTATTGCTATGCATGTCGTTTTTATCAAAAGTAAAGTAACTAGTACCGCAAATGTTTGTATGAATAATTAAATGTAGGCTGAGGAAGCAAACTGACTTTCTCGGGTTGACTAGCCTAGCATGATTTATTGTTTGGATTGTCGTTGCAATGAGGAGGTTCTGTAAATTATTCACTACTATCTTCTACAACCACATGATGTGATATTCAAGTCATTCGGGAAGCATTGTTATCCAAACAGACTGTAGAAACATGTCGACAGGCAGCAGGTGGAGGCCTGCTCGACACATGTAGAGAAGAAAGGGTCTTCCTCCTGTTTGACCAGAGGAGCAGGACGGGACAGGACGCTGTGGTGGAGCCAGCGTTCCCCAGACAGGTCAGGGGTTTCTTGGCACAGCAGACAGCAAGCAGTAGCACTAAAGCGCTGGAACAAAGGATTTAGCATCCGCATTATCAGCAGCTAATGCAGTATACATCCTGCATCCAGACGCTCAGCTGACAATCATCACGTTAAGCGGCCTGAGGGTCAATGGGTTGATTTCAACAGAATTTCAATCACTATGGAACATAGCGATCCATATATTAACTATTGGGAATGTCAGACATGTGATCATAGAGGCAGCTGTGGTTAGGGCGTCTTGAGGGGGTAGGCTGGGGGGACTGGACCCCAACTACTACTACTACTAACCCTCTGTCCTATGATGACCCCCCCCATGGCCCGATGTCCCCCGAGTCGTCCGCGGTCCCTGAGCAGCTACTATTGATCGAGTCCTCAGGAGGGCGTGTGTGTGTCCGGTCCACGCCCTGGTGGACGTTGAAGGGTTAATCTACCAGTGCTAGCAGTCAACACCTCGCCCTCCCACTCCTTCCATCCTTCCCTCCCTCGCTGCCCTCCCTCCCCCTCCTCCCATCCCTTCGCCCCCCTCACCCTCCCTCCCTCCCTCCCTTGCAACACCTTTCCCTCCCTTCCTCCCTCCCTCCCTCCTCCCTACCTACCTCCTCCCTCCCTCCTCTCCCTCCTCCCTCCTCCCTCCTCTAACCTCCTCCCTCCTCTCCCTCCCATCCCTTCGCCCCCCTCACCCTCCCTCGCTACCCTCCCTCCCTCCCCCCTCTATCCTCCCTCACTCCCTCCCTCCCTCCCTCCTCCTCCTCCCTCCCTCCCTCCCTCCCTCCCTCCTCTCCCTCCTACCTCCTCCCTCCCTCCATCCCTCCCTCCTCTCCCTCCTACCTCCTCCCTCCTCTCCCTCCTCCCTCCCTCCCACCCTCCCTCCCCTCGCCCCCCTCTCTCTTTTCTTTCTGCTGCAGTAGCTCGAAACGGGATCCTTTATCGATCGACCTATTGATCACCATACAGACAGTATTACAGTATACAGTATTACCCCTCACCCCCCCCCCCCCCCCCCCAGCTCAGGGGGATAGTTTCCCAGCTTCTGTCAAGAACCGCAGTTCAAAAAGAAGCACGCAAACATACACACACACACACTTGTGCGCACACACACACGCACACACACACACACACACAGAAGACACACATGCAGGCATTGGTGCACGTGCAAACCATCACACACAGAAAGATGCCCCAGCTCCCCCAGAGCTATAAATGGGACGAGACGGCTATGCCAAGGCTCAGAGAGGAGTCAGAGGAGAGCTTTTCAGATCTTAGTTTCTCACACACAACCACCACCACCACCACCACCACCACCACCACCACCACCACGCTGTGACTCACTGGCTGGCCGTTTGGACAGGAACAGGGGGCTGGAGGGGGGGGGGGGTGAGCGAAGGATGGGTGTGGGAAAGCGGGTGGAGTCCTGAGACAGACTGTTGAATTCAGCAGGACTCCGTGAGGGACCGACTGAGGTCGTGGGTCTCGTAGCGGGGGCGAGCTGGTGAAACATGTCCCCAAAGAGGAACGTTACGTTATGTTCTTTTTCCTTTTTATATCCCTTGTCTTCTCGTTCGCTCCTTCTTATTACATTTCTTCTCTTGTTTTTTTAAGATAAAAATAAATATACACGGTCAAGGTTTTATCCAAAGAGTGGGTATGTTTTTAGCATGGTGAGCCCAGTGGAACTTTTAGAGGTTCTGCCATATGTCTCGAGCCAAGTAATCTATACAGGGAGCTGAATTATGACCAGTTCTATGAACTAGGTACTTATTAGCCTTGGAAATGGTTCAATGCTTTGGATCACCACACAGCACTCATGTCCGTCGTAATCTGAGGCGTTTACTGGCTTTGGACGTGATGTTGAGGTAGCAGTTATTTGGTGAAGTTTAGTGAAATGCTCACCGCCTGGCAAAGAGATGCACTTCCATGCATCTTCAGAACCATATTTTCTTGTGTAACTTAACATGTCTCACAACTCTACAAATAAACCTGCCACCAAGTACAGATGTCAAAAAGGAGAAGTCCAAGGGAATAGTGTTTCAGTCCACATGTTTGCTCTCTCTTCCTTTTCTTTACGTGCCCCGCCGTGATTGATGGGTGGTATCTGTGGACGACCGGAGAGGAAGTGGTCAAGACATCCGAAATCCAATCTATCTATCCATCTATCCATCCATCCATCCATCCATCCATCCATCCATCCATCCATCCATCCATCCATCCATCCATCCATCCATCCATCCATCCATCCATCCATTCATCCATCCATCCATCCATCCATCCATCCATCCATCCATCCATCCATCCATCCATCCATCCATCCATCCATCCATCCATCCATCCATCCATCCATCCTCTGTCTGTCTGTCTGTCTGTCTGTCTGTCTGTCTGTCTGTCTGTCTGTCTGTCTGTCTGTCTGTCTGTCTGTCTGTCTGTCTGTCTGTCTGTCTGTCTGTCTGTCTGTCCATTGATAATATTTTTTTATATATATAATTATATTTTCATAAATTCAAAACATCTGCATCTCTCTCTCTCTCTTTCGCACGCACGCAGGCACACACACATGCACCCACAGAAGCTTGCACGCACGCACTCACACACAAATGCACACACAGCTTGCCCAGCTCCACAGAGCGTTGGTCCGTACTGCTGAGTCAAATGCAGTCGGTCCTCGTCTGCCATCTTTAATAACGCGAGGGCTCAGCGCTCGCGGCCTCAGTACCGTTAGCGCGTCTTGTGTGTCAACTGACACCTGAAAACCTTCTAATCCCGTCACATGAATCCTGTTCACGAGTCATCTAAGTCCCGGCTCTCCGGGCTACGCAGCCCACTGCAGTGCTCCATGAACATTTGAGCAGTCCCCCCACTGCTGGATCAGAGGGGAATAAGCTCCTTTCTGCTGCGTCACAGAGTGCACGAGAAAATAGACTATTCTGTTGTTTTTATTTTACAGAGAAAAATATAGTGCTCTCAGAGAGGAGCTGGAGCTGGAGGAGTGACAGAACACACTGGCTTAACTGTCTTTAGGCGTGTCTTTATTGATCTTGGTTGGAATCTGTGTTTTTATTTACTTGAGAAGACTGTAATTGAACAGGTTCACTGTCAGCAGCAGAACAGTTCAAGAGGAGGGGTGATTGCGTGGTACCATAAACTATGATCGGTTGACAGCTGGATTCTCTTGTGCTTCATTTGACCTGTTTTCTTCATCAGACGCCAGACATCAGACCGGGGCACATTTAATTTATCGCTCGAACCCCGATAATTAAACCATCCTGAGCTTAATTCTCCCAAGTATTTAAGAAATGCTTTGGGAAAAGGCCAAACACCAACCTCATGGTTTCACCTTGGCTTGCAGAAGCAGAGGGTGCGCATACTTCTCCCCGAGCACACCCTAATGAATCAATACCAGAATAAAAACAGAATCACATCTGTCATCGTGACTCTGCAGCGTCTGCATTGGTTGACGGGAAGCGACCGGCGGGCCGCTGCGATAGGGCTTGCCCCCCGATTGGCCGAGACAGCTCCCTGTGAGAACCCATGAGGATGAGACGGGACAGGCAGGGGGAGGAGGGGGGTTGTGGGGGGAGGAGGGGGGTTGTGGGGGGAGGAGGGGGGAGGAGGGGGGTGGAGGGGGGAGGAGGGGAGGGGGGGGGGTGAGTCAAGGGGAGTGAAAGGAAGGAAGGAGGGAGGGTGCACTACCTTTGCTTTACAGCGAGCGAGGGAGATTGTGTGTGAAAGGAGAGAGAGAGAGAGAGAGAGCGAGAGAGAGAGAGAGTGAAACACACACACACACACACACACACACACAAAGTGGCTGGCTTCTGTTGCAGCATCAGAGGCAGAGCAAGGCAGCAGCAGGAGCAGGAGAAGTGTGAGAGCGAGAGAGAGAGAGCAGATCGCAGCAGATCCTAGCAGCCTACCAGCGGGACAGTGAGGAGAGGTTCCGATCGCAAGCCGCCTCTGAGACCGACACTAGCTCACGTTAGTTGGACAGGAGCATGGACGGCTCGCGCTCTATACAGCATGAGATCACATCTCTCAAAGGTACCTCTCCGCTGCCTCCTCCTCCCCCTCCTCCTCCTCCTCCTCCTCCTCCTCTCGACTCTCACTATCTCTCGGCTGCTCTCTCCTCCTCCTCTGTCATCCCACTGTCAGTCCCCGTCCTGTCTCTCTCTTCGCCTCTCTCCTCTGTCATCTCCCTTCCTTTCCTCTCCTCCTCTCTCATCTCACTTCCTTTCCTCTCCTCCTCTCGCCTCTCTTCTCCTCTTCCTTTTAGTTTTACCTCCGCCGTTTCCAAATGCTGTTGTCATCTTCTTTTTGGTTACCGCTCATTTTACCCAGAATGCTGTGCCACCAGAGGCGCACCTTGCGTTGGTAAACGTGTTGTTCAAGTTTAGCGCTAAACAACAACGGTGCTTTAAAAACCAAGTCGTTCTGATCCTCTCTCCCTCTCTCTCCCTCCCTCTCTCTTGGTTTTTTGTCACGTATTAAAGCTCCTTCAATCCTTTTGTTTTTGTTTCGGAGCGTGACGGCAGGATTTTGGAGCCCTGGAGTCAGTGGACCGTGTTCGGAGGTCGCAAATATGTCCCGATGTCATGTCGACAAGCATGTGTTTTTATGCATGTGTGAGTGTGTGTGTATGTGCGCGGCTGCTGCTGATGCTGCATGCGGCAGGGAGGCAGTGCGTCTGCGCTGCGATCTGCAGAGAGAGAGAGAGAGAGAGAGAGAGAGAGAGAGAGAGAGAGAGAGAGAGAGAGAGAGAGAGAGAGAGAGAGAGAGAGAGAGAGAGAGAGAGAGAGAGAGAGGCTGCAGCATCGCCGCGGTAACGGGATGGGGATGGGACCTGGCCAGGCGCATAGCCCAGCCCTCTGGACCGGGGATGGAGGCGTAACCGGGGACAACCGCAGCTGTGATGATGATGTGTTTAATATGCACTTTGACTGTTTGAGTCGACGTTCCCTGACACGTTCTATCTTTGCTCCTAATGCGGTTGGAACCTTGGACGTGATTAATGCCATGTCACTACTTCAATTTAAAACTAAAAATACGTCTTGATGGATGAGACGGGTCACAGTGTGGCTGGTCTCGACTAGCCTCAAATTAACTCAAACATCTTTCATGTACTTGCGCGCTACTATATAAGCTCCATAAAGTGACGTAAGGTAGAAAACATAACATAAACAATAAGCAAAGCAGTTTTTTTTGCCTCCCTAGTCAACAGCTTTTTTACAGTGCTGCTCTCTGTTTATTAGACAGTTGAAACAAGTCTTAACCAACCAGTGCCTCATTTGAATATATCCAAACTTCCCCTCATGCTGTCCCCGTTAAAAGCTCAAGATCAACTCCCCAGCCTCATTCCACCCAGCGAAAACGTTTAATCACCTCATTCAATTTCTACTCAGTTCACCGGTGATCATACTGTCTGCATCAGCCTCCATCTCATCATCAACGCGCCACAATCAATGTGTCCTGTGATGACTATTTACATCTCTTCTAAGTGGTATTTATAAAGATAAGAATCAGAAACCCGCTATTTTCACAGCTGCCTGCTGCTGGTTGCCAGTCTGGAGAACAAGCTGGCACGCCCTTTTTAGTAACTTCCCTCACAGTTACTTTTTAGTAACTTCCCCACACCCACACACACACACACACACACACGTGTGTGTGTGTGTGTGTGTGTGTGTGTGTGTGTGTGTGTGTGTGTGTGTCCTTGTGTGTGTGTCTGTCCTTGTGTGTGTGTGTGTGGGAGTGTGTCCATGTTTGTATGTGTGTGTGTGTGTGTGTGTGTGTGTGTGTGTGTGTGTGTGTGTGTGTGTGTGTGTGTGTGTGTGTGTGTGTTTGTGTGTGCGCATGTCCATATGTGTGTGGCTTCGTCTGAGGTCCCCAGCTCTCATGGCGAGGATGTTGTGTTCGGACGTTGGTCTTGGAGGCTGTCCCTGGCTATGAATGGAATGGGGAGGGGGGCAGGGGGGCAGGGGGGCAGGAGGGTTTTTTTTATAGGGTGTTTACAGGGAGCCTCTGAAGAATGGCCTGAGGGTGTTGTTGTCATAGGCTCGGGACAAAGACCCCCTCGCTCCGCTGAGCCCAGCCAATGGGATCGCTCTATGTCTTCGGACCCCTGGCCCCAGGAGCCCCGCCCCCTTCATCTGCAGGCGGGACCCCCACCTCCAGCCTCTCATCCTCCCATCCTTCTCCATCGCCAGGCGGCGCCTCCTAACGCACTCCCAGCACAACAATCCCTTTGCTTTGCGTTCTCTGTTTACTCTCTAGGCGGCACCACTCTCTGTGTGAAAAGCATGATTTTTAGCTCTATTTTTTCCTGGCGTTTATTATTCCCTTGTGGTGGGGAGGGGGGCTGGAGCGTGGGTTGCGGAGGGGAGAGAGCGACCCGTAGATACCTAATAGTGGACCTCTAACGGTTGTTGTTGACGATCAGTCGGGGTGATCTATGGTTGTGTTGTCGTGGTTGAGTGTGTGTCAGGCATGCAGAGCGTCTGATGGCATTCCTCTCTGTTTTCCCACCTCTGAGATGTTGTTGTCAGGCTCTCGGCCCAGATCTGTTGGACTCGTAGGGAGCTTCTGAATACCTTAGAACCGAGACAGACAGGTCGGCTTAATCATTTTAGGTAAAATGTGTATTGTATTCTTTCTCTCTTGCTGTCTTTCTTGGATATTAAGTCCTTGTTTCTTTCTTTCCTTTTTTATTTTCCATATTTGTTTCCATATTAATCACCACACACACACTCTCTCACACACACACACACACACACACTCTCTCACACACGCACGCACGCACGCACGCACGCACGCACGCACGCACGCACGCACGCACGCACGCACGCACGCACGCACGCACACACACACACACACACACACACACACACACACACACACACACACACACACACACACACACACACCATATGTGCTTGAAAAACCCTACTTCTGTCTTTCTTTCAATCCGTCTCTTTCCGTCCTTTAATCAAATCGAAACAAACCAAATCATGAGAATCAAATGTCTCTTGTTGATGTCGGTGGTCTTTGAGTCCTGAGCTACGTCAGGGCAGTGTTAGTATTCTCCCAGCAATAGAAAGCAGTGTAATCATGCTAACATCTGTCAGTCAGGCCGGGGCAGCGTTCTGTTGGTGTTTTTAAAGCCCACACCTTCAACAGAGACATTTCATGTCTCATCTCCCCACGGGCCCGTAAACACGCCTCTGTTGTGAGAGGAGCTCCTGGAACATTCTGCCTCGTTCCAGAAACCACAACAGAACCTTTAACAGACATAGCGATGGACAGCCTCCCTGACCCCGACCTCAGACCTCATGAACATCAAAAGTCGAAGTCAGCTTAATTTTAAATTCCAAAAATAAGAAAAAAAGACAAATAAAGGGATCAAAATTGTGTTTATCAATGACCTACGGTGCAATAGGTAGAAAAGGATAAAATTAGGTAAAATGAAAGAAGTAATCTTTATGCTAAATTAATTCTAAATAGTGCAAAGTAATTCCGAACGTACGGGGTAAGGTTGGGTCCAAACTGGCACCGAGGTTTGAGATTCAAGAGCAACAACTGTGAGGGTAGTTTGTGTGTCCGCTGTGAGCGAGGGGATCGCTCTGTGAGTGTAACGGTTCTGGTTGAAGGCACCGCTGCCTCTGCACGGAACCTAGGGGAGGAGAGAGAGAGAGCATATTTTGAGGTTGTTCATTTTTTTTATCAAATTCCTCCACTCTGTTCTGCTCTCTCTTTACAGCGGTCCAATGTGTCCCTGAAGAGGGTGGTTTTGTGAGGTCAGAGTGGGGGGGCGGGGTCCTAGCCTGGCTATGCCCAGGCTGCCTTGCGCGCAATTTCATTTGGCGCTGCTAGGCAGCCTGGATTCCATGGATCCGATTTTCGCCTGAGATAAGGAACCAATCACAGAACGGGGAGGGACGGCAAGACGATGACGACGTCTATTCGACACACCCATCGTCTTCTTCCTCGTCTAATTTCTGTCGCTCTACATACGTCATCTGGTATAATTGATGCGATTGGCTGTGAGCGACGTACAGACTCATATGATACACATCCGTGGCGCCCAATAAACGGCTCCGGGCAATCGTAAACCACGCCTCAATTACGAGAAAATGAATGTGTGGTTCCCAGAGCTCATCTCAGAGTAGAGTGAGATGAGGTCTGGCGTTAGCCAGGCTAGGGGGGGCCAGACCTGGACGGGCTCCTGAACACTGAGGTAGTGACCACACCCTGTAGCTGATAACCTGGGACGGACTGGATCCTCAAAGGCACCCGGGCATAGTTCCCTGATTCGTTTCCTCATTTATTTATTTATTGGTTTATTTCGGCATTGCACACTAATCAACAGTCAAACTGTGAGTGAGCCAGCATTAGCCTAAGAGGCTCGTTTACATCCGTTGTCCCCTGCCAGATATTCAAAAGGCAACCTAAAATCACAGATTACATTCTAGAGGTTCTACGCCAGACTGTCCATAACGATTAGGATAACACGTCTAGCAGTAGTGGTCGTAGAATTAGAATTTTTGAGAATGACTGAGATACATAATGCATGATATCATATCATAACTAATGCGTTGTGCTCCCTTGTTGCCCCTTCCTGTGCAAACAGACGATACAGCACATTGACTCTCTCCCCAATGCGCTGTGTGTGTGTGTGTGTGTGTGTGTGTGTGTGTGTGTGTGTGTGTGTGTGTGTGTGTGTGTGTGTGTGTGCATGTGTGTGTACGCGTGCATGTGTGTGTACGCGTGCATGTGTGTGTGCTAGCTGGCGCACGCGTCTGTGTGCAAGCAATCACCTTTTTTTTTTTCAAATACTCTTTAATACATGCAAACCTACTCAAATTAAATCTTAAATGAAAAGCTTTAAGACGAGCACTTAATCAATTTCACTAATTACTACTGCAGTATAATTCAACAACGTTTCGATTATACCCTGCAGATGCCATGTTTGCGGTGGGGCCGTGGGGGTGTGTGTGGAGGATGGCTGATTAAGCAGCCTCATCTGGCCTGTAGTCTGATTGGACCCGGCTGGGTGGGGCTGCACACCTGTTACACGCTGTTTGAACAGGTTAAACCAGCCGTCTCCACACACTCTCCCAGGGGATATCTTTAAACATGAATATTCATATTTAACCCCCCTCCCCCTTGGGTTTGACAGTTGGATTTCGGTGACTCCCTTGCGCTGCATCGACTCATCGCCAGAGTAGTCGTGTTAATTACTACTACATATGACAATGCTACCTTGGTAGCAAAGAGCTAGTGGGCGTTCAGGTGCTTTGAAGACTTAATCTTTGCTGGATGAAGTCACATCTTTTAGATTCCTCTCCCCTCTCTCTGCCCTTCCGTGGAAAGCCATGACTGTAGTGTCAAACTGTAGTGAACATTTCTGCGTTTAATACCGACCACTAGTGGTGGGTCTAGCTCCTCCACAAAACGTTTTATTGCAATTTTAAGAGCTTTTTAAATGGGCTTTTGCTTCCTGTGCGTTGAGTCATCGTGCCTGTGTCTGTGTGTGTGGTGGTGGTGTCTGTGTGAGTCTGTCTGCCTGACGCTTTCCGTCTTCCACCCGGGGCCAAGGCAGAATAACCCAAGCAGCGAGAATAACCCTCTCTTGTTTGAGTGTATAACTCAGTCTGGAGGGCGTCTGGTCCCCATTAGCTCGCCGTCAGTAGGAATCAGTGAGCATTACGTTTGTCAGCTCGGCCGCGTCTCCACTCTCCTGACGACTACTCCTGGACCTGGTCCAGACGTGTGGACCCGGTCCAGAGCTGTGGACCTCCAGCCTCGCTGATCTCATTACTTAATCAAATTCAAGCCCCCTGGATCCTGTCGTCTACAAGTGTAACGCAACACATCCGCTGTTGTTTTCTCCTAGATGTGGTGTATGTCTGCTCTTTGCGCTGTGTTTTGTCTGGGGCAGACAGGATGGGTTCAAGTGGAAACAGGCTCCTGGGATACTTTGAGAGAGTCGAGTTGAGGGACTGAGTTTTGATCTGAGCTTTTTTTTAAATGACAATAGGGGTCGCTGTTTCTACAGCTACCGACCCCCTCAGATTAATTGTTTTGGGCCAAACTTTCTTTTGCCAACAAAGGGGTGAGGCTTTACGAGAACTCGGACTGAAAGTTTGGAAAGAAACAGCATTTTTCCAATGACTTTGCCATTTTGAAAACCTTTTATATTTTTTTTATTGGTTTGTAGGGTCGGCTTAGCCCAGGAGGTAGAGCAGTTGTCTCGTAACCGAAAGGTTACTAGTTCGATCCCCAGCTCCTCCTAGCTGAGTGTTGATGTGTCCCTGAGCAAGACACTTAACCCTGACTGCTCCTGACGAGCTGGCTGTCGCCTTGCATGGTTGACTCTGCCGTCGGTGTGTCAATGTGTGCATTAACCGATGTAAGTCGATGTAAATGCCCTAATTGTAATTGTGTAGGCTTGTGTTTCTGAGTCAGATAGCCAACACAAGGCACTGTTTGATTGATTAAGATAGTCCTGATTCTGTAACACATTGTTAACTAATAGACTGTGTAGGAAGCACCTTGGATGAAAACAAAGGTTTCAAAACGTCAGTCGCACACAGACGGGTGTGGCCGGTGCGTTGCGCTGTGCCAGACAGCAGGGTATAGTGTGACAACAACAACAATGTCACCTTCTACCGGTCGCAATTCATACCTGAAATACTTCACAGTCTAGCCTGGCCACACCTTACTGTGTCTTCAACAATGAAGTTGGCACATGACCCCTGAGACGAGGAGATTCCCTTGACTGTTGTGTCTCCCTAGCATGCTAACGCCGTTATCTCCTGTGTGTTCTTGTGTCTTCGTCTCCTCTAGGTAAGGCTTCCCGTCTGGGTGTTTCAGTTGTGTGTGGGGGGGGAGGTGGTGTCATGCACACCTGGTGAACAGGCAAGTCCCGATGGTAACCTGCACTCAACAACAACAACAATACCTCTTGGTGTTGACATGCCGCTACAGCATTGGGCGGGAGGACTTCTCGTGTCCTCTGTGATAGCTCACTCCCAGTGGGGTCATAAAGGGATTTTAATGACGATCAATCCATCAACAGCTGATGTGTGTGTTGTGGTTCAAAGCTTGTCCTACCCATCCTCCCGGCTAGTGTGTGCGTGTGTGTGTGTGTGTGTGTGTGTGTGTGTGTGTGTGTGTGTGTGTGTGTGTGTGTGTGTGTGTGTGTGTGTGTGTGTGTGTGTGTGTGTGTGTGTGTGTGTGTGTGTGTGTGTGTGTGTGTGTGTGTAAATCTTTATTGTCCCAGAGGTTCCCTTTGTTTTACGACAGCAGTCATAGTGATACAATACCACACAACACAAACAACATTAAATAGACCACATATCGGGGTTATCGGAGGTAGAACACATATGATCAAGGAGGGCCCAACGCACACACTGGGAGTCTTCATGAAACCAGTGATTATAAGGATAGTAAACAACTGTGGAAGCAAGTAATGTAAATGTGTGTGTGTGTGTGTGTGTGTGTGTGTGTGTGTGTGTGTGTGTGTGTGTGTGTGTGTGTGTGTGTGTGTGTGTGTGTGTGTGTGTGTGTGTGTGTGTGTGTGTGTGTGTGCAACTGAAGATATTTCTTCGAGTCATACTTCAACGTCATCTCACATACTCACGCCTTTTCTCACGCTGAGAGAGCCTCATAAAACCACAAGATTGCGTCTCTCTTACAGACGTACTGAACAGGGGAACTCTCAGGGTATGTTTGATTTGAGTTCTGGCCGTCCTGTCCAAAAAACATCCACTATTCCACTCTTTGCTCTTTCTGCTGAGGTTTGACTCTGGGCTGTAATTGTGAGTTGGATCTCCCTGCTGTACCACGGCCAGAACGAGCCCTGCATGGGAGGTCTGCCAGGAGAGAGGGCCCTCACACACACACACATACTCACACACATACTCACGCACATACACACACAAACACACGCACACACATACACACACACTCAAACACACCCACACAGACCCGCACACGGGCAGGCACGTACACACACGTACACACACGTACACACACACACACGTATACACACACACTCAGGCACGTACACACACACACACACACACACACACACACACACACACACACACACACACACACACACACACACACACACACACACACACACACACACACACACACACACACACACACACACACACACACACGATAGCACGCAACACACAAACCCCCACAATCAAAGACACAGACACACAAACACACACACAGTCACACACACACACCCCACAGTAGCCAGCGAGGCGCCTGGGTCCGCTGTACCCTCCAGACCCCCCCCTGCCCCAGGATGGTGAGGGTGACTCACCATACCCATGGTGGATGTGAAGAAAGACCAGGCTTTTCACTGAATACTGTGTGCGTGTTTGTTAGTGTGTATAATGGGCATGATAGTCTAGAGGCCTGGGG